>NC_060186.1:61828060-62128060 GCF_021184085.1 Oncorhynchus gorbuscha
AACACACACACACACACACACACACACACACACACACACACACACACACACACACACACACACACACACACACACACACACACACACACACACACACACACACACACATTTACATTTACATTTAAGTCATTTAGCAGACGCTCTTATCCAGAGCGACTTACAAATTGGTGCATTCACCTTATGACATCCAGTGGAACAGTCACTTTACAATAGTGCATCTAAATCTTAAAGGGGGGGGGGGGGTGAGAAGGATTACTTTATCCTATCCTAGGTATTCCTTAAAGAGGTGGGGTTTCAGGTGTCTCCGGAAGGAGACTCCGCTGTCCTGGCGTCGTGAGGGAGTTTGTTCCACCATTGGGGGGCCAGAGCAGCGAACAGGTTTGACTGGGCTGAGCGGGAACTGTACTTCCTCAGTGGTAGGGAGGCGAGCAGGCCAGAGGTGGATGAACGCAGTGCCCTTGTTTGGGTGTAGGGCCTGATCAGAGCCTGGAGGTACTGAGGTGCCGTTCCCCTCACAGCTCCGTAGGCAAGCACCATGGTCTTGTCGCGGATGCGAGCTTCAACTGGAAGCCAGTGGAGAGAGCGGAGGAGCGGGGTGACGTGAGAGAACTTGGGAAGGTTGAACACCAGACGGGCTGCGGCGTTCTGGATGAGTTGTAGGGGTTTAATGGCACAGGCAGGGAGCCCAGCCAACAGCGAGTTGCAGTAATCCAGACGGGAGATGACAAGTGCCTGGATTAGGACCTGCGCCGCTTCCTGTGTGAGGCAGGGTCGTACTCTGCGGATGTTGTAGAGCATGAACCTACAGGAACAGGCCACCGCCTTGATGTTAGTTGAGAACGACAGGGTGTTGTCCAGGATCACGCCAAAGTTCTTAGCGCTCTGGGAGGAGGACACAATGGAGTTGTCAACCGTGATGGCGAGATCACACACACACACACTGGCAGGCTCAGAGGGGAAGGTAGTAATTTGAGGGTCATAATAAGAGCCTGTGGTTGTCCTCACGGTTGGCCATGGTCTCTTCCATGCTCCTACCCAGTAACACTTCATTTTCGGCACTGCCCATGTCCTGTTTAATATAAAAGATGAGCGGACTGTATAACCAGCTATAAATAGGAGAGAGAGAGAGAGAGGAGAGAGAGAGAGAGAGAGAGAGAGAGAGAGAGAGAGAGAGAGAGAGAGAGAGAGAGAGAGAGAGACACAGAGAGAGACACAGAGAGAGACACAGAGAGAGAGGGAGAGAGAGACAGAGAGAGAGGAGGGAGAGAGAGCAGAGAGAGAGGAGAGAGAGAGGAGAGAGAGAAGGGAGTGAGAGAGAGAGAGGAGAGAGAGAGAGAAGAAAGAGAGAGAAGAGAGAGGGAGGGAGGGAGGGAGGGAGGGGGAGGGAGGGAGGGAGGGAGGGAGGGAGGGAGGGAGGGGGAGGGGGAGGGAGGGAGGGAGAGAGAGAAGAGAGAGGGGCATCAAATGGTCAGCTCTGTATTTGTCAAGCCCTCCCCCTACTTTACCTGTCAATATGACCTCATCATCAGTGAAGTCATTGTCCCCGCCACTCTTCAGCCATACACCATCACAACAACACAGTGAAGGTATGGGCCTACTCTGCTTCAGAAACAACAGTCATTAACATGGATGTAAACTGTCAAATGGACAACATGCAGCTTGTCCTTGGGGAAGCCAATTAAAGGGCTCCATTGATTGGTATGTGAAATAGAAAGTGAACCCAGTGGGACTGTGATATAGCTGCAGGTTCACTGTTCAGAGAGTGTGGCACTAATCAGAGGAGGAGAAGGAGAAAGAAGCCCTGGAGCAATGGGTTCCCATAACCTAGCGCCCCAACCCCCCTTGCCCCCAAAACACCCACAGTCCCCTCTATTGGGAGTCATTGCCAAAGGGCAGCTGTAATACACCAATTTGGAGCAGAGCTTGTTCATTGACTCCCCCTTTTCCCCCCTTTTAACTGTGTTCACGTCAATTCCTCCAGATTGGCACAGTGCCAAGTCTTTAAGGAGTCTCCTGGATCGTGCTCCCACCGTCAGGGTGGTAACGCATGCTCCCACCGTCAGGGTGGTAACGCATGCTCCCACCGTCAGGGTGGTAACGCATGCTCCCACCGTCAGGGTGGTAACGCATGCTCCCACCGTCAGGGTGGTAACGCATGCTCCCACCGTCAGGGTGGTAACGCATGCTCCCACCGTCAGGGTGGTAACGCATGCTCCCACCGTCAGGGTGGTAACGCATGCTCCCACTGTCAGGGTGGTAACGCATGCTCCCACGCACACACACACACACACACAAAGACCCACACACAGACAGACACCACATCTAGGTTTCTCACTAGCAATCAAACTCTCTGTGTTTCAAACTAGTGGCTGGTTACACTTACACTGGTTACAATCTCCTTTCACTTATACTAGACTCCATTTTGTTGGTGGTTCTATGCGGCAGATCTTACAGAAGCCATGGCAATGTGCTATCAACCTGTTACACTGCTAAATCACCACAGTGTCATTGAATTACAATGCCTTTCTATAGAATACACATGTATTGTTAATGCCTGTCTCTATGACTCCAGACTGAAATGTGTACACACACACTGACAGCAGAGCGGTGTTCTCAGCACAATAACATTCTTCCAAACCTGTCTTCACGGAGAGATATCCAATAAAGGCCTAATCTAGTCTGGAAACCAACATGACCCTGAACAGCTTCGACCCCCAAGCCAAAGACTTCCAAATATTTTGTTAAATAGTTAACCAATAGTTAACCAATAGCTACCTGTCCCGGACTGTCTGCATTGACCCTTTTTGCACTAACTCTTTTGACTCATCACATATGCCGATGCTACTGTTTATATCTATCCTGTTGCCTAGTTACTTTAACCCTACCTATACAGTCAGGATTGCACCTTCTTCACCCCACTGTCAGTAATGGTTACGCTGAGGAACTTGAAGCTTTCCACCTTCTCTCCCGTCAATGTGGATAGGGGCGTGATCCCCCTGCCTTTTCCTGAAGTCCACAATCAGCTCTTTCGTTTTGTTGATTATTGGTTATTTTCCTAGCACCACTCCACCAGGGCCCTCACCTCCTCCCTGTAGGCTGTCTCATCATTGATGGTAATCAAGACTACTCCTGTTGTGTCATCTGCAAACTTGATGATTGAGTTGGAGGCGTGCATAGCCACGCAGTCATGGGTGAACAGGGGGTACAGGAGGGGGCTGGGTAACACCCTTGTGGGGCCCCTGTATTGAGGATCAGTGAAGTGGAGGTGTTGTTTCCTACCTTCACCACCTGGGGACGGCCAGTCAGGAAGTCCAGGACCCAGTCAGACCCAGGGCCCTGAGTTTGATGATGTGCTTAGAGGGTACTATGGTGTTGAAGGCTGAGCTATAGTCAATGAACAGCATTCTGACATAGGTATTCCTCTTGTCCAGATGGGACAGTGCAGTGTGCAGTACAATGGTGATTACATTGTCTGTGGATCTATGGAACAACATCCCCTATACACTTCCTGATGAACTCAGTCACCGTGTCCGTGTATACGTCAATGTTGTTATCCGAGGCAACCGGGAACATATCCCAGTCCGCGTGATCAAAACAATCTTGAAGCACGGATTCCGATTGGTCAGACCAGCATTGAATAGACCTTAGCACGGGTACTTCCTGTTTGAGTTTCTGCCTATAGGAAGGTAGGAGCAAAATGGAGTTGTGATTTGATTTGCCGAAGGGAGGGCGGGGGAGGGCCTTGATGGCATCCTGGAAGAGAGAATAGCAGTGGTCGTGTGTTTTCCCAGCGTGAGTACTACAGTCAATGTGTTGATAGAACTTCAGTAGCGTTTTCCTCAAACTTGCTTTGTGAAAATCCCCAGTTACAATAAATGCAGCCTCAGAATATGTGGTTTCCAGTTTTAAAATCCAGTGTGGATATCTACCCTGCTAAAATCCCCAGCTACAATAGATGTGGCCTCAGGATATGTGGTTTCCAGTTTTTAAAGTCCAGTGTGGATATCTACCCTGCACATGGACTCAGTACGGTTACCCTGTGTATACAGCCAAGTTATCGTTACTCATTGTGTATTTATTCCTTGCATTATTCTTTTTCTACTATTGATCTTATTTTTCTCTCTGCATTGTTGGGAACGTCCCATAAGTAAGCGTTATTCTGTTATTCTACACCCGTTGTTTACGGAGCATGTAACAAATAAAATTTGATTTGATTTAATGGATTTGTTCGCCCACTTCTTTCTTTCTCTCCCTCCCTCTATCCCGCTCTCCCCCCAGTGTCCTCCTCCTCCTCCGTCTTGATAAGACCACTAATCATTGTCGGACTGGTGAATCAACACATTCATCATGCAGATGATCATCACAACCTATCTCTGCTGGTTTAGGGGGAGGGATGGAGGTGCTGGTGGTAGACAGGGACAAATCTAAAACATTGCTAAACAGAGACAAAAGGCAGACAGTTGCTACCTGGGGCCTGGGGAAGTCTAATGTACTGTAATAACAGTCTAATATAGTGTAATAACAGTCTAATATAATGTAATAACACAGTAATAAATGAATTTGAACAAATGAAAGAATGAATTCTAGTTACATTTCTCATAAAATAATGATTCTCTACACACACAAACTAATCCTTGAAAGGGGAGACTGGGTGAGTGTGTGTGTGTGAGGTGTGTTAAAGATAATGATGCGTCTGTGCCTGTCTGTGTGTTCTGGAATGTTCTACACAGTACCCATGTAACAACAGGAAGATTGGGAGGGTTTCCTTATGTACATTTATGTGTATATGTGAGTCTTCATGCGTGTGTTTATTAAACAACACTGTGTGTGTGTGTGTGTGTGTGTGTGTGTGTGTGTGTGTGTGTGTGTGTGTGTGTGTGTGTGTGTGTGTGTGTGTGTGTGTGTGTGTGTGTGTGTGTGTGTGTGTGTGTGTGTGTGTGTGTGTGTGTGTGTGTGTGTGTGTGTGTGTGTGTGTGTGTGTGTGTATTTACATCCCTGCATCGTCAGTGACATAACTGAGCCTGAGACTTGGGCTCTGTTCTGCAGCTGTCAAGGGGGGCTGGACTCTGAGCTGAGCTGCCTGTAGCATCAGGATTCATTAACACAGAGGCCCAAAGTTCACTGGAGCAGCCCCAGGAACACACACTCCCTAACCACACACTGAGGTGCTAACACGCACAGAGGTACACACAGACAACTTAACCACACACACAAAGGAATATGCACACACAGAGAAAGGTATACACACACACAAGCTTAACTGCACTAGAGGTCCTATTTTGGTCTCTCTCTCTCATACCACAGCTACTCTTAGCACACATGTCAACAGCACTCTTGATTGCGCACATTTCACTCACTCTTGATTGCGCTAAACTGAAGATGTATTATGATTGTGATTGATTGGATATCTATATAATGCAGCTATGTTTTGTGGTGCTAGGCATAGGCATGTGTCAAGAGCAGGTCATAAGAGGTGACCCAGAGCGTCCTGGGTGAGGTCAGTCAGTGAGAGGAGAGGAACCCACAGGGATTACTAGGATTTGCTGAGCAAATCTACTCAACAAAGCCAGCTTTACCACTGCACATGTATGAAACCTAATCTGACAAACTAACCACCCTGTCCTGAAACCCAAGAGTTTCTGAGAGTGAAATCACAAACTGAAAGCAGGTCTGTGAGAACACCACGGTTGCTATAGGGCCTTGTGAACACCTGCCACTAAAGCTCTTCTCTGGTTTCATTGGTTGTCAGTAGCCATGCCATGTTGATACCTTAAAGCTGGTGGCGTTGGTTGTCTTATTGCATTGGCCTGATATAGCTTGCCTGCTCCTAAGAACTCGGGAACGCGCCTGTGGGACTTTGTGGCGCTTAGCGAACGCTGGTTATAGCAGGCCAAGAGCTCTCTGTTATAAATTGTGGCTGTCATTGGCTGTGTTTTCTGTGGGCTACTATAGGCTATTCTAAAATGAACAGGTCAGATTAACACAGATCCCCCCCTTAAAGGCTAATCGACACATCAAAACATTTCAAAAGCTGCAACAGCTGGAGTCTGTGATCAAAACGTGTAATGACAGAACTATAAAAGGCATAGCCATGGGAATGTGGTAACAACATCTATGTTCCAGCATCCTGCCTGTTCCATATTTTTTTATCAGGCACTGAAACATGAGCACCCCACCCGCCTGACCGTCCATGCCCCAAATTCCTTGGGCATCAGCCCCGCAGGGTGGCAAATTAACACAGCCTGTCTGGTCCCTCCCCTACAGCGCATGTTTCAGCAGCCCACCCAACCGCCACAGGAGCACAGATAACTCATCCCTGCCGGGCCAGCAGGGTAGCCTAGTGGTTAGAGTGTTGGACTAGTAACCATAAGGTTGCAAGTTCAAATCTCTGAGCTGACAAGGTACAAATCTGTTGTTCTGCCCCTGAACAGGCAGTTAACCCACTGTTCCTAGGCCATCATTGAAAATAAGAATTTGTTCTTAACTGACTTGCCTAGTAAAATAAATACAAATTTTAATGATAACTGATTGGCCAACGAGACAAGTCCGCAGGGCCGGGGCCCTGACGCAGTGAGATCCAATCCGTGACCTATGCTCTTTAGCCTCACACACCCCCTCACTCTCTCCCCAGGCCTGGGGCCCATATGTCCTATGCCTCGTTCCTGGCGAGGGTTAGGGGTTACATTCCCTTTGAAGGTAGTCTTACTCCCGGCTGTTCACCCGACCTGGCGGCATCCCAAGTCGTTATGTAATTCCTCAACTGCATTATGAACAACATTGGGAGTACAGTATCCTACCTGACCCAAGAGATATGCTAATTCCTGAGGTTTAGGCCTACATAACAAATATAGGACTTTACACAGGGACTGCCCTGATAGGCCTACATTCACTTGTTGAGGCAATAGAGCGCATAAATAGCTCATTCTGATCTGACAGTTGAACCACTTCTGGTGACCAGCAATGTTTGTTCTTTACTCTGAAGTTGGGATTAATTGTAGGACTGTATATTCTATGATTTATGTAATTGTATCAATATTTTGGCATAGTCATTCTAAATAGGTTACAGAGTAGGCCTACAGACTGACTGGCTGCTACAAAGTTGACAATTCGTGTGTGTGTGTGTGTGTGTGTCCCACTCCACGTGACAGTATAGATAGGCTACACTCGAAGTTGAGTCATGCCTAATTCCAAAAGAGGGAGAGAATGTGTGTATGTGTGTATGTGTGTGTGTGTGTGTGTGTGTGTGTGTGTGTGTGTGTGTGTGTGTGTGTGTGTGTGTGTGTGTGTGTGTGTGTGTGTGTGTGTGTGTGTGTGTGTGTGTGTGTGTGTGTGTGTGTTTATAGACAAAGGGAACATCCAGAAGTACAAATTCTCAAGACCCATGTGTTTCTTGTTATTGTTGTAGTTTTGATTATAGTGGGTGGGAGGTGGGGGGATTGAATGAGGGTGGGGTAGAAGAGAGGAGGAGAGCGTTTTGTCGCTTACCTTCCACCCAGCCGAACTGTTGCTGTCGCCTTTGTCTTTGAAGTACGGCACACATCTCACCATCCAGTCATAAATCTGAGACAGAGTCAATCTCTTGTCCGGCGTGCTCTCTATGGCTTTGGTTATCAGGTCAGCATATGACAGATTCCCCCACGCGTTCCTGCGCGACGAAGACTTCCGTGGAGTCTGCGAACCCGGGCCGCTGGTGCCGAGTGCGCCCGAAGTGGTCGTGGGGGAGTGGGAGGAGAGCGGGGAGCCTCCGTTCTCCTGTCCAGACAGCAGTCCTTCGGCCGTAGGGCTGTTGCTGTTCTGGTGGTCTGCTCCCACGCTGGAGCTGGTGCCATTGACGTTGATGGCCATGGAAGTGGCATGTTGTTCCTCTTCATCATCCTCTTCTTCGGGTATAATGTCAGTGTCGTTGCTTTCTGGTTTCCCCGCATTGGACTCGGGTCGGGGCAACGGCCAGGTGCACGATCTTGGCCGTTTTTGTGGCTCGAAGTCTGGGTCTATGGCCACGTCCAACTCATGGAGAGGACTGGGAGTTGGGATCTCGGCCATCTTTCCTTCAATTACTAGTTCGTCCCCGTTGCCCGCTGATAAAGTCAGTAGATAAGTAGTGGCGAGCTGTCAAAGTTGCATTCCATGAATGCACGCCCCCGTCCTTTGTTGCTATTCCAGACCAGCAGTCCCCAAGGGTCACTGCAAACTCAGCGCGAAATTATAAATTAAATCCTCCGTATTAAAAAAAGAGCACCAATATGCTGTTCAGGGTGGATTTAAAACGTAGAATGTCGTGGACTATTATAAATGTATCAACACCATAACTGGTAAACTATGGCTATTCTCCTTGGCTCAAAAAGCAAGCCACAGCTACTTCACGTTTGACAATCGCAACAGTTCAAAACGGGTTGCTGCATATTCATAGTATTTCTCCTCGACTGGAGCAATGGTAATAATAACAGTATAGTGTGTACAGTTCGGTTCACGAGTAAATTATAAACGGTGTACCACGGGTTCGTTCATCAATAAGCGGTTACGCGTTCCTTCCTTGCACGTTCAAGATCAAATCCCGCACTGATCCAAAATAACTGAATACACCTCTTGCCACCGTGAAAGTGAAGCTGTGGCCAGGACACAGTGCAGCCCCGTTCAGGGCTGCCACGGATAACCGCGCTATGGTGAATGAGATGGCTGCAACACCAGCGATTAATTACCGCATAGTTCTATTCCAATTGTCATTGCTGCCATTTGAACAAACTCCCTTTCGCTTCCAAGTCCTTTCTACTACCAGACTGCACACAGGAAACCTGCGTTTGTTGTCAGTGTCGACAGAAAAACGAAAAGGAAAGGAATAACCGAAAATTATATCTGTCTATTCAATGTCGCCTCTACTGACCACGCAGCACAGTTGGTATGGAAAACGAAACGCCACCTCACTCTCAGTTACAGTAGTCTATCTCTCCAGCAGCACACATAAACACTAACCTATCTGCTTAGCATATTCCGTCTTAAGACAGCCCTCAACAAGCTCGAAGTTATACAGCAACAGCAGCAATAGGCTAGTAGCGTTGCCACCCCCACTGAAAAGGCAAGCCCCCTGAATTCAGTATACGAGATCGCCCTTTAAAGAGACACTGCTCCTAAGCAGTCTACAGCATGTGTGCACTAAAGCAGTGGAGGCTGCTGAGGGGAGGACGGTTCATAAACACGGCTGGAACGGAGCAAATGGAATGGCATCAAACACATGGAAACTATGTATGATATTTGATACCATTCCACCCATTCAAATTCCGCTCCAGCCATTTCCACGAGCCCATTCTCCCCAATCAAGACGTCACTAACCTCCAGTTGGGGCGCACAGGCATGTCAAGGCAAGCAGTGTGTGGAAGGATACAGAAATAGACAGACAGATCGTCAAAATATTATTTTACACCGATAAGAACACAAAGAATATTCAAAGTTGGACAGAGGACATTCATATTTAATTCCAAATAATTGTATTGCTCCTTCTGGAAATGTTTACAATTCATAAGCTAATGACACAGGCTACATTAGGACAATCATTTATACATATTGTTGACATATATTATTGCTGCCACTTCATCTGTAGCACACTATTACAATGTAACAACTGACATACACATGTGTGACAACATAGGCAAATAGCAGCAGGTGTGTTTATATTCCTTGTGTTGAGTATTACACTTCGTTCATGACATGCACATGTCATGCATTCTATCAAATATGTCAATGAAAGTCTCTCAGTCAAGTTGAGTAATTTAAAAAATGTCTATCACTTGTCCCTTTAATCCGTGAGCATGGGTGCCAATCAATCTCGACAGCGCGCGCAGAACACGCCCCCTTCAAGACAGATCGACCGCTTCAAACATATGACGTCATTCCAGTTATAATCGAGAGATAAGGGAATAAATCCTATACAGTTCTCCGTTCTGTAAAGTAATGGTTCGGAGTGATCTCCCTCCCCCACCACCTCCCTCATTGTCTGTACGGAAATATCAGCAGTAGCCAGCCTACATACGTCTTTGTTCCAGAGAAGATGTGTAAATTGCCGGTCCACCTTGCAGGGACACGCGGTCTCGATTTCTGTAATCTGTACAGAAATGATCGTGTTCCACCTGTGCGAACTGCGCTGTTTTCATCAATGAATTCTTGGAACGGTTGGTATTTATTATGACTTGATAAATACGATCCGATATAATAGTTCAGAGAAAACACGCACACATCCTGCAAGGCATTACTTGTGTAGTTATGGCTTTGAATTTCACATGGAAAACATCCACACATCCTGCAAGGCATTACTTGTGTAGTTATGGCTTTGAATTTCACATGGAAAACATCCACACATCCTGCAAGGCATTACTTGTGTAGTTATGGCTTTGAATTTCACATGGAAAACATCCACACATCCTGCAAGGCATTACTTGTGTAGTTATGGCTTTGAATTTCACATGGAAAACATCCACACTATTTCATTTATTATGATCACAAAGGAAATAGATACACATGCATACAAAACGAACACACACACACACACACACACACACACACACACACACACACACACACACACACACACACACACACACACACACACACACACACACACACACACACACACACACACACACACACACACACACACACACAGTCCCTCTTTGTTCCTCCTGTCCCAACTATATAAAGAGGAATGGCTGATCCAGCAGTTTGGTGCCTGTGAATAGCTGCTGCAGTGGAGGGTTAACTGCGGGGTGATGTCACCTAGGTCCTAAGGCTGTACCAATCACCTGGAGCTCCTAACAGTCTGAAATGGCCCGACCTAACTTGGCACAATGTTTTTAGGCATCAGAGAGAGAGAGGAAAAGGACACAGGAGGTGGATGAATGAATGCTTCTGTAAGGAGACAGTGTAAAAGAGAGAGAGCAGTGAGCGAGAGAAAAGGTGTGACAGGTAGTCTTGCTGCTTGAAATGGAAACAGTGTCATCCTTCAGGGGTATATTTATAATGATCACATCACAGCATTGTCAGATGTGTCATTTCAGGCCAAGAACATGTATAGCTGTTTGAAGTGCTCCTGTCACTTTAATCTATCCCCACCTGCTGTGAACTCTGATGTCACTCACCACATCACAGGAACCAGCTCAACAAAGACTTCCATTCAGTGTCCCTAAAAGAGCGAACACATCAACAGGATAGTTGTCTGCACAGTAGGGAGCCATTCATTCGCTTGCTCTTATTGCAGTGTGTTATAGGGGTCAAAGGTCTACTGCAGAGGCCTACCATGGAGAATGATAGAGATAACATCATTGTATCATCACATTATTTTGGGCTCCCGAGTGGTACAGTGGTCTAAGGCACTGCATTTCAGTGCTTGAGGCGTCACTACAGACACTGGTTCAAATTCAGGCTGTATCACAACCAGTCGTGATTGGGAGTCCCATAGAGCGGCTCATAATTGGGCCAGTGTCGTCCGGGTTTGGCCGGTGTAGGCCGTCATTGTAAGAATTTGTTCTTAACTGACTTGCCTAGTTAAATAAAGGTAAACATAAAATGGCATCTGTGTGTGTAATCTCCATTCTGAAGTAGTCCATTTCATTTGACTACTTCTATGAGTTGGCAAACAAACTGAAAGGTTGCATACTGCCACCTAGTGTTTTCTCACGGGTATAATTCATTGGCTGATCCTTCCTGGTGACCTGGATGGAATCATGTGATCCTTCCTTAACCCATAGGATGTCCCACCCAGTTGACTACTTTAAAATGGTGGGAACCCTCAATGGCAATGTCCATGCCAAAACAGGTTTTATCCATCTAGAACCCTCTAACTCTATGGGTCCTACGTACTTCAATCAGATATATTAGTGACTCTCTCTCCTCCACCCCCACCCAGAACACACTATTCCTAACACTTCATTACCCCTCAAATGCCGATGATGACCTGAAATATTGTTTGTGTCATTACCTTCCTTGTGACACTAATTCTATTACTGAACCAATAGGCTCCCATTAGAGGGGCCGGGCCACAAAACCATCCAGTTGTAACTACCAATAATCTGACTCTCAAAGCTTCCAAACTGTCCCCTTCCTCACATATTGATCACTTCACTCTCCAACCCCCCGAACCCCTCTCTCAAACCCTACCTCCACCCCTACGTGACATCCACCTCTTTATCATGTCCCCTACCACAACCTGTCAGTGGCTAGTGTAATGTTGTGTACTGGCCAGGATCCCTGCTCACAGGACCAGAGGACTGTAGCCACCCCTCTGTGCCAGCGTGATTCATCCAATTAAGATGTACACAAAGGAGGGTGGCCATCTCTGTTTGTGTCTGATGTTTTCCCAAACAGCGTAATGCTCTGATTGGATTAGAGCCCTCGGAATAGACCGTGATTGATTTTCCCTTAATGGAGAGTTATGGTGGAATCACAGACTTCGATAGACATCACGTCATTGTGTCTGCCCCATTATGTCGTCTGTGACAGCATGGACAGCGCCATTGACGCCATCTCCATTTTGAAGTAGTCAAATGCTCTTCTTCTACTTCTTCTGAGTCGTAAACAAACTGAAAGTGTGCACACTGCCACCTAGAGTGTGTTGTTTGAACAGGTATAAATCCAAGGTTGGCGATTTACTGCCACCTGCAGTTATGAAATGTTTCCTCACAAGTATAATTCATTGGCTGATCTTTCCTGGTGACCTGAATGGAATCATGTGATCCTTCCCTAACCCACAAGAAGTCCCACCCAGTTGACTACTTCCAAATGGTGAAAGTGTTCAATGGCACTGTCCATGCTAAAACAGGCTTTTGGACACTAGAGCTCTATATCTATCTCTATGAGTGGAATAGACTGGAACTTACAGCTAACAAACTGACACACACACATGTCCAGTGGCCTTTTGATACTTACCAGAGAGCTGGTAAGAGATAGTATATCTAATCTATGTGATGTGTCCTGTTACTTCAGCTCAGCAAAGACTTCCATTCAGTGTCCCTAAAAGAGCGAACACATCAACAGGATAGTTGTCTGCACAGTAGGGAACCGTTAGTTCGCTTGCTCTTGTTGCAGTGTGTTATAGGGGTCACAGGTCTACTGCAGAGGCCTACCATGGAGAATGATAGAGAGAACATCATTGTATCGTCACATTATTTTGGGCTCCCGAATGTCGCAGCAGTCTAAGGCACTGCATCTCAGTGCTAGAGGTGTCATTACAGACCCTGGTTTGATTCCAGGCTGTATTACAACTGGCCATGATGGAGAGTCCCATAGGGCTGTGCAGAATTGGCCCAGTGTCTTCTGGGTTAGGGTTTGGCTGGGTTAATCCGTCATTGTAAATAAGAATTTGTTCTTAACTGACTTGCCTAGTTAAATTTAAAAAAATAAAACTGGATGATGTCATTAGAAACAATAATAACAAACCTCTTGGTCATCACTTACCCTCTGTTGCCATCTTGTGGTAAAACGTTAAACATCAGCTCAGTGTTTCAGTGGGTTTTTTGCTTCAGCTCTGTGTTCAAGCCATACCGGCAGTAACCTGTTTGACCATTTGAATAGACTGTGGCATCTAACACAACCAATATATATCCAACACACAATGGTGAATAAAATATTGCATCTGAGCTCAGTGTTGTAGTCAGTGGTGCCACTTAGGCCAGCAGCATATCCCACTGCTGGCTTTCTTCTGAAGCTAAGCAGAGTTGGACCTGGTCAATCCCTAGATGGGAGACCAGATGCTGCTGGAAGTGGTGTTGGAGGGCCAGTAGGAGGCACCCTTTCCTCTAGTCAAAAAAAATATCCCAATGCCCCAGGGCAGTGATTGGGGAGATTGCCCTGTGTGGGGTGCTGTCTTTCAGATGGGACATTAAATGGGACATTAAATTCCCATTCTGTCCCTTATGCCATCACAGTTACCTAATCATCCCCAGTTTACATTATCCCCCTCCTCTCCCCTGTAACTTTTCCCCAGGTTGTTAATGTAAATGAAAATGTGTTCTCAGTCAACTTACTTCATAAAATAAGGGTTAAATTAAAAATCACACCCCACACAGCTTTAGGATCTTAGTGAAACATTAATTATCGTTTTCAGGTGTGTTCAGCCAAGGCCAGAGTGACAACCAACAGGATGGCAGACCACCAGGGCCAGGACTGAGCAGCCCAGCAGCTAGGGATAGGCCTTCAGTGGCGAACCTAATAGGCCTTCAGTGTGTGACAGGTTAGTACAGTGGTGAACCTATTGGACCTAGGCCTTCAGTGGTGAACCTAATAGTCCTTCAGTGTGTGACAGGTTGGTGATTCTGAAAGGACAGCAACCATAATACCAGCGCACTCATGTAGGACAGTGTACTTTTTGTAAAACACAAAAAAGGGCCAGTGGTGTAGTGGAGGCTATACGCAGGTATACGCCATATACCCACTTTGTTGTCAGTGGGCATTATTCAGTGGGCATTGCCTATATCCGCTTCTTAATCCCTTCCCTTTAGTCCGAAGTGTTGGTTAGTAGGCTATTTGTGATGCGCATTTGTCATCATGTGCTGTTTGCATCAGGGGCGTAGACATGGATGGGCCTGGGTGGACAGAGGCCCACCCACTGGGGAGCCAGGCCCTAACAGATCCACCCAACAGATGTGGTTCAAGCATTGTTGTGGACTCAGACCATCACATTTCTGTAGTGTGATTTTGAGAGTGAACATTTGAAAAATCTATAGGAAAACTCATACAAATCATAGGAAAACATTGTTTTTTTCACACAGGGTGCCTTGCCTTCGCTGGGTGGGCTGTTTGGGACCCTTTTGGCAAAATTACAGTATACCCACTTCTCTAGGCACCACTACACCACTGCATAGGGCCGATGGAAAGACAGCAGTGACACACAGCATGATGTTAAAGGATCAGCAGTCTACAAACTCTGACATAATTAGCCAGTAGGTCCCATTCATAAGAATACAAAAACAATATTTCCCAATCGAAATGTACAACTATTACTTCTCAGTGCAAAAAACATTTCACATTTAGCACGCAAAGTAACCAGCGACCTAAAGTTTAAGGTGGAGCTGACAGTGATAACTACTTTGCAGATATGAAACAAACAATCATAATATCAGCCAAAAATATCAAATTCCCTGTGTATGCTACAAAACCAACTTTATGAGAGGTTTTAAACATAGGTTCTATGTGACTCAACGTTCCATGATGTACACTAAGACATTGTTGTCTAAATAGATGGATGCCATTCAATGCATGATTAATATAATTCACCAATACTTTTCTTTGGAGTCCAGAAAATATGACTATCAGGTAGTAAATCCCAGCTGGCCTGCTACATTGTTTGCTGCCTCCATTGGGTTGCACTGTTCCAAAAACGGACAAATGTAACTAAAGCTGGAAATGTCAATACAATCAAATTAGCAAGGGAAAAGATCACAAGTCAGTCATAACATGGCTAATAGGCAAGCTTATCTATTTTTGTAGCAAGCTAAAAACACAGGAACCTAACATTAGCTAGATAGAAGTCATGCCATTGGAGGAATGGGTGAATGACTGACTTTTTCCCCTCATATTGTTATTCGGTGGCTATACACATCTGGAGATTCAGGTGTCATTTGGTTAGTTAGCAAGGACCTGAACTACTGTTATCCAGTTAGCATATCTCTTTTGTGTTCACAAATTCACTCTGGCTCTCTACTCCAATTTCAGAGCACTCTCATCTGAGTGTGCCAGAGCGCCAGAACAACGGATGAATTTATGAACACGCAACACCCGCGGAATTACAACCGGTGTCAGTAAACGTAGACAAAAAAAGTTAATAGTTTGTCAAAAACGCTCTAGATAACATGTAAACAACCTAACCAGCTCTGCTACGGCTAGTAAAATGGTTAGAGTGAGGTGTTCTCTCATTTGTGTCTGGATGTAGCTAGATAGGAAGCTAGTCAGCTTGGGTGCTTGGTTGGGAGAACCATTCATTGGCAGGAAAGCTGCAGAAGGACGAGGAGGCTACAAATCTCTATCGTTTATCAGTGCAATTTTGATGGCCAACTAGCTGAAAAAGTTTGAGGGGATTTATCTAATGTCCTTTGTTAGATTTGAGTGAATCTTGCTCTGGCTAGCATTAGTTATTGATGTGCATAACTGAGGGAAAGACAGCCTACCTTACCATGGTTGTTTGATCAATAGAACTGTAAAGTTCCCAAATGTAAGAGGACTCCCGTGGTGTTTAGATATTTGAAGAAATCATTTAAATGAATTTTGTGTCTTTTGGTGAATGGTTTCCAATGGTGTAAAGTCGTGCTGTTGCTACTGCCTGTAAACACACAGTAAGGTTCAAAGTGAATGATGGGAGGCCCGTGAAGCAAATGACTTGTTTGTATAAAGGCCTACTGTAGCCCAGATTTGCTATAGCGCACTGGTCGGTGAAGACTGGTCCTGGACGAGACAGATGTTTTATTCACTGCAGTGTCTATTAAATGTCCAAACGCGCCACCACTTTCCCAATCTAGATTGCTATAGAATTAGTATATGTAATTCCCAAACAGTCAAAGAATTTATGAAAATGTGAAAATGACCACATCTAAGTGGTTGCTTGTCAGAAAATGTAAACAAAAAAGTGACATTCTTCCTGGGGGTGTATATGAAAAGATTTTATGTTGCTAAAATGTTGTCAGTTCCACTTTAAATGCAACAATGTTTCACACACATCAAAGAGATGGCTAACACCACTGCAATAAAAAAAACACAGTTCCACTCACCAGATGATCATTTGAAATTTAGCTTCTCCCTTTTCAAGAATAACTTCCAACAAGAAGTTAACAAATTAGCAACAACATCCTCTTCGACAACACCTGCTGCAAACTAGCCAACAACAAAAGCTAGCTAGGGAAAACTACTGCTCGCTATTGCACAGTAACCTTTTGGCCTTCAAGAAGGCAGAAGTTTCCATATGTTTTTGTAAATACAGTTCCACTCATTAAGTCAAAATGCAATTGGTTGATTCCACTGTCACTCCAACCCTTTCCAACAAAAATTGAAGAGATTAAATCAGAACATCATTGAAAATAATAATATAATTATTATTGTTATACTATTATAATCATTATTTTATGAATCCTTAGCCCTTCTCTGAAGGCATATAAAGGCCCCATTGTTCCCCACTGTTTGGGTTAGTAACAATTTGTAGAGTGGCTTTATTTTCTCCTTTAGCATGCATTTTTCCACTATTCTGAATGTCTAAAGAATTAATTTCTTGTTCTGAAATATGAACCCAGAAATACTGGACATTTTGAACTCTTATTATGGTGGTAATTTGACAAAATTACAATCATGGTCTTGAATTGGACTTTTCTGGTCTCTGGCTTTTTGCCTCAGACCTCCCCCTCCCGCCCCCCTCCCGGTCTTGAATCGGGCTTTAGGTGGTCTCGAACACAACACTGTTAGAGCTACTAGTGTGCATCTTTTGCTTTCTGAAATCACCCAACACATCTAACATTTCCTAAGACAAATAGTTAAGTAATAATGTATTTTTTTCCTTTGCAGTTTCATCCTTGAAAAGGCTCAAGACACCTTTCTCTTCACCTTTAGATTCTACTGCATGGTTTATTACACAGTAGGCACAAATACATTACATTTAGCATTTTTACAGGGCAGATGGCTGGCTACATACCTCATGTATACTCACTGCTATTTCTTCCTTGATCTATGTATTTTGTAATTACATGTACAGCACTTCATTTTATATTTTTTAGTGGCACAGTTCAAACCCAAACATAGGGGGCGGTAGCTATCCACCAAGATGTTCAGTTCATATTTCCATCCCTTCAGCGCATACTGAAGATGTGTCGTCCCTTATTGCTTAATTAGCTAATTAAGCAATAAGGCCAGAGGGGGTGTGGTATATGGCCAATATACCACGGCTAAGGACTGTTCTTACGTACGATGCAACACGGAGTGCCTGAACACCGGCCTCAGCTGTGGTATATTGGCAATATAGCACAAACCCCCGAAGTGCCTCATTGCTATTATAAACTGCTTACCAATGTAATTAGAGCAGTAAAAAGACATGTTTTGTCATACCCATGGTATATGGTCTGATATACCACGGCTGTCAGCCAAATCAGCATTCAGTGCTCGAACCACCCAGTTTTTAAGTAGCTATGCCTCCCTCTGTTCTCCATGTATGTTTTAGGAAGACTAATATGGGACATGAATGAGTTTCTCTTGTTTCCGTCAGTTCCCTTTAAAGTACGTGAGGGAGATAGGTCAGTAAGTTTTGAGTGTTTATTGGTTAGTTCCATAGACTTTGCATCATTGTATGTCCCATTATGGCACCTAGAGTGTGTTGTTTGAACAGGTATAAATACAAGGTTGGCGATTTACTGCCACCTGCAGTTATGAAATGTTTCCTCACAAGTATAATTCATTGGCTGATCTTTCCTGGTGACCTGGATGGAATCATGTGATCCTTCCCTAACCCATAGGAAGTCCCACCCAGTTGACTACTTGCGAAAACTGGCTTTTGGGCACAAAAGTCCTCTATCTCTCTGACTGACTGTCTGTTGCGAGGTGTTTTAGCTTGTCACGTTATACTCCAGTCTAAAGGCATATAATTGATTGAGCCCTACTGTACCAATTGTTTGTGTTTTATGAGGTGTTCTTGCTGGTTATATTATACTTCAGTCTAAAAGAGAAGTTGCTGTTGGTTACCCATCCCCTTCATTTGTTGTGAGGTCTTTGGGGGTACTTTACTGTGATCCTCTCTGTGTGTATGTAGTGTTACTGCGGTCCCCTTGAGTCCAGTACATCTCTGTCTGCATCTCGGTCAGTCTGGAGATGGTCCTCTGGAACGCAAAGATCTCCTCCTCCGCTGTGAACAGAGACAGATGGTCCCCCACATCCTACAAATAGGACCGCAGACAGTGGGTTTAACTCAACTACAACCATGACCAAAAACAATGGGGTCGACACAAACATGACCACAAAGATAATTTAACACGGACACAGTCGTTAACAAACCACAAACACAAATGTTTATATCAAGCAGGGGTTGGAACCGGTTCAGGAGATAGAACCGAAATCCGTTAAAAAAATGTTTTACGAAGAACAGAATCAGAATAAGGAATGAAAGTGATCTATACTCAACCGAAATTGAACCATTCTTTTAAAAGCATGGAAACAGGTTAATAACATTATTTTACGTTCCGGGATTTTTTTTCCAGTCCCACAAAAAAGCAACAAAATGCCTATGCAAAGCTCTCACTATCACTCAAAAACGTATATTCCAGCGTCTGCCTGGCCTGACTGCTGAAATTCTTTGCCAGTGTGCGTGTGTAGGGTACCTCCCCCACTGAAGCATAGGCTATTGTAGCCTAGTGATGTTACAAGCGTGATTCAGAGATTAGAGAGAGAGATTTCTAATTAGAGAATAATGGATTCACTTTTTCAATGCTAGTTAAGGATACTATAGTACATTTCACATTGGATTTATTCCTTCATAGGAGCCGCTCCTCCTAGGTATAATTCTGTGGACCTAATTCAGATCATGCATGTCATAACAAGATGCCCAGCGCTTCAAGCCTCCTCCTCCACCCTTTCTCATGCTCTCCTCACCTGCAAAATTTTATTAGCATCTCACTCCCTACTCTTGTCTGTCTAATACATGTAAACAACTATAGCTTGCCCACTCCATAGTAAACTGCTCTATCCCCACTGATTGATTAAGTCATTTAATATTAAGCTACACAACAAAAATACAAATTAAGATTTCAGAGCTTTAAAAAGGAACAGGTGGGCCTCCGTACAGGAGTTGCAGTGATGGGACAAATGGATATCACGAAATTGGGGAGGAAAAAAAAGTGAAAAAATAAAAAAGGAACAATATAAACCATTACTTTTTTGGGGTTCGAACCGGTTCTGAACATTATTTTGCTGGTCGGAAAATGATGGTTCTGTTCAAAAAGGAATAATTGGAAAATAATTTTTGGTTCCAACCCGACATTAAGAATGTGTTTTTGGTTATGTTCTGGTCTAGTTGTGGTTGGGTCGTGTGGTCTCACCCCGCTCAGGCCCAGGTCGTCCAGTAGCATGCGGTCACGGTCGTCCTCCCCTCCAGAGTGGACAAACAGCCTGTCCAGAGGGGCATCAGCTAACAGCACCACCCTCACCTGTGACAGATGGACAATGGAATGGTAACAACTCTGTAACAACTAAAGTGAAACAGTGACACCTGCTGTAAGATAGAGTGTGAATAGATGGTTACAGGTGATGCTATTGCACATTATAACGCCTAGAACAAACTACAGTATAGACCCTGCAGCTACGGACCATGGCAGTATGTCAAATACTTGAGTTACAGGTACAGATTGGGAAGCACCTAGGCAGTAGTACCTAACACAGGTAGCCTAGTGGTTAAGAGAGTTGGGCCAGTAACCAAAAGTTCGCTGGTTTGAATCCCCGAGTAAGGCACTTAAACCTAATTGCTCCTGTCACTCCTCATAAGAGTCTGCTAAATGACTAAAAATGTTAATGTGAAACATCAAGTTTTTCCCCATGCAGTGTGACTGACACTGACCTTGTTGTCATAGAAATTGTCTATCAGTGTGATGAAGCGCCGTGCCTGATCCTTCAGAGTGAGGGTAAGCATGGGGACATGACGGATAAACACTGTGTCAAACGCCTGGGCCATCTCCAGGTAGTCACTAGCACCCACTGGCTGGAACATACAGAGACAGGGATAATAAGCAAAAACACACACGCACACGGTGGAGTTTAAACGCAATCACACAAGTACAGATGTAGGATCTTAATTTGACCTATATTGTCCAGGCAAAATAATCCTGCAGCAAAAGGACTTGAATGTTTAGTCCACAATGTTGCTTGATCGGTGGTTAGGCTATTAGCTGGCCAAAAGTAGGCTACTTGAAAAGTGCAATACTGTTAATTTAACAGTGGGCTTTCAGTGAATTTATGTAAATCACAACGCTCAACTGCCGAAGACGTGGATGTCGATTATGGCATCCCCCCGCACCTCTGATTCAGAGGGGTTGGGTTAAATGCGGAAGACACATTTCAGTTATACAACTGACTAGGTATCCCCTTTCCTGCAGTGCAGGAAAATTCTCAGCAACAAAAGATTGATAAAATTGAGATCCTATATCTGCATAGTACAATGTAGGGATTAATATGGCAAACCAGAATCCTGGGACTGTCCCTGGAACACTTCACATTTTCAGATTTTTTTAAATGACAAAACCCAGGAAATTACAACATTTTCCCCCAAAGTCACACTAATGCTATTCCACAAAATACACAACACGCGCAGCCAAAGATAGCTAAACATTCAATAGCACATTATCCAAACAGGTTGTCACATGTAAGCCTTTAGCCTAGTGTATTTACTTCACAAAAAGTCACCATAAATTCAAAGCACACGTATAATTGAAACCGACAGACTGCACATGCGAACTGAACGCTACAGTATAGCCTATAAAATAACCTCTTTGAGCAGTCATTAAGACTCTTCAGACAGTCACAAATTGATTAGGCCTATGTACAATTCACTACATAGGCATCTCTGTCACAGAGATTAAATCGGTTAACAATTCAGAGATGCATGAGGAAAAATCTTCTCCTGTCCTAGAGCCTAGGCTATTTTCCTATCCAGTCTGAATCCCACTCTCAACCCAAAATCCTGACTCCTGTCTCGCATTAAAATTCCTAACTTCATTCTGTAATCCATAGGCTGCAATGCATTATCAAAGCACTTCTCTCACCTATACATGTTAAAATGATGCTAGAACATTCCTCCCACTTCTCTGCACTGTCTCATAGGCCTGTGGTAGAGAATGTGATCAATTGGTATGAGAGTAGATATGTATTTTTATTTATTTTTTAAACAGAGTTGGTCCCTGTTAAGATACCATGTACTATTTCCACTCGTTATCTCCCTGTTATTCATGAGCTGATCTGCTATCTTCTCTATAATCAACAACTTGATCCCCTTATTCATGAGCTGATCTGCTATCTTCTCAATAATCAACAACTTGATCCCGTTATTCATGTGCTGATCTGCTATCTTCTCTATAATCAACAACTTGATCCCGTTATTCATGTGCTGATCTGCTATCTTCTCTATAATCATCAACTTGATCCCGTTATTCATGTGCTGATCTGTTATCTTCTCTATAATCAACAACTTGATCCCGTTATTCATGTGCTGATCTGCTATCTTCTTTATAATCATCAACTTGATCCCGATATTCATGTGCTGATCTGCTATCTTCTTTATAATCATCAACTTGATCCCGTTATTCATGTGCTGATCTGCTATCTTCTCTATAATCAACAACTTGATCCCGTTATTCATGTGCTGATCTGCTATCTTCTCTATAATCATCAACTTGATCCCGTTATTCATGTGCTGATCTGCTATCTTCTCTATAATCAACAACTTGATCCCGTTATTCATGAGCTGATCTGCTATCTTCTCTATAATCAACAACTTGATCCCGTTATTCATGAGCTGATCTGCTATCTTCTCTATAATCAACAACTTGATCCCGTTATTCATGAGCTGTGCTGCTATCTTCTCTATAATCATCAACTTGATCCCGTTTTTCATGAGCTGATCTGCTATCTTCTCAATAATCATCAACTTGATCCTGTTATTCATGAGCTGATATCTTCTCTATAATCATCAACTTGATCCCGTTATTCATGAGCTGATCTGCTATCTTCTCAATAATCATCAGCTTGATCCTGTTATTCATGAGATGATATCTTCTCAATAATCATCAACTTGATCCCGTTATTCATGAGCTGATCTGCTATCTTCTCTATAATCATCAACTTGATCCCGTTATTCATGAGCTGATCTGCTATCTTCTCAATAATCATCAACTTGATCCTGTTATTCATGAGCTGATATCTTCTCTATAATCATCAACTTGATCCCATTATTCATGAGCTGATCTGCTATCTTCTCTATAATCAACAACTTGATCCCGTTATTCATGAGCTGATATCTTCTCTATAATCATCAACTTGATCCCGTTATTCATGAGCTGGTCTGTTATCTTCTCTATAATCAACAACTTGATCCCCTTATTCATGAGCTGATCTGCTATCTTCTCTATAATCAACAACTCGATCCCGTTATTCATGAGCTGATCTGCTATCTTCTCTATAATCAACAACTTGATCCCGTTATTCATGAGCTGATATCTTCTCTATAATCAACAACTTGATCCCGTTATTCATGAGCTGATCTGCTATCTTCTCTATAATCAACAACTTGATCCCGTTATTCATGAGCTGATCTGCTATCTTCTCTATAATCAACAACTTGATCCCGTTATTCATGAGCTGATCTGCTATCTTCTCTATAATCAACAACTTGATCCCGTTATTCATGATCTGTTATCTTCTCTATAATCAACAACTTGATCCCGTTATTCATGAGCTGATCTGCTATCTTCTCTATAATCAACAACTTGATCCCGTTATTCATGAGCTGATATCTTCTCTATAATCAACAACTTGATCCCGTTATTCATGAGCTGATCTGCTATCTTCTCTATAATCAACAACTTGATCCCGTTATTCATGAGCTGATATCTTCTCTATAATCAACAACTTGATCCCGTTATTCATGAGCTGTGCTGCTATCTTCTCTATAATCATCAACTTGATCCCGTTTTTCATGAGCTGATCTGCTATCTTCTCAATAATCATCAACTTGATCCTGTTATTCATGAGCTGATATCTTCTCTATAATCATCAACTTGATCCCGTTATTCATGAGCTGATCTGCTATCTTCTCAATAATCATCAGCTTGATCCTGTTATTCATGAGATGATATCTTCTCAATAATCATCAACTTGATCCTACTGATTATTCATGAGCTGATCTGCTATCTTCTCTATAATCATCAACTTGATCCCGTATTCATGAGCTGATCTGCTATCTTCTCAATAATCATCAACTTGATCCTGTTATTCATGAGCTGATATCTTCTCTTATAATCATCAACTTGATCCCATTATTCATGAGCTGATCTGCTTTTTATCTTCTCTATAATCAACAACTTGATCCCGTTATTCATGAGCTGATATCTTCTCTATAATCATCAATTTAATTCTTGATCCCTGTTATTCATTAGAGCTGGTCTGTTATCTTCTTTATAATCAACAACTTGATCCCCTTATTCATGAGCTGATCTGCTATCTTCTCTATAATCAACAACTGATCCCGTTATTCATGAGCTGATCTGCTATCTTCTCTATAATCAACAACTTGATCCATTTGGAAGACCCATTTGTTATTCATGAGCTGATATCTTCTCTATAATCAACAACTAATGATCCCGTTATTCATGAGCTGTGCTGCTATCTTCTCTATAATCAACAACTTGATCCCGTTATTCATGAGCTGATCTGCTATCTTCTCTATAATCAACGACTTGATCCCGTTATTCATGAGCTGATCTGCTATCTTCTCTATAATCAACAACTTGATCCCGTTATTCATGATCTGTTATCTTCTCTATAATCAACAACTTGATCCCGTTATTCATGAGCTGATCTGCTATCTTCTCTATAATCAACAACTTGATCCCGTTATTCATGAGCTGATATCTTCTCTATAATCAACAACTTGATCCCGTTATTCATGAGCTGATCTGCTATCTTCTCTATAATCAACAACTTGATCCCGTTATTCATGAGCTGATATCTTCTCTATAATCAACAACTTGATCCCGTTATTCATGAGCTGTGCTGCTATCTTCTCTATAATCAACAACTTGATTTTGCAAACATATGAGATATTCTGTCATTAGTTGAGGGAGCTAGTTTAGCAACTTTTGTCATTTGACTTCCATTACAAAGTTTGTATGATTCGACAACACTATACTCGGGGTGCACTCTGTGTCAAGATAGCCTACTGATGAAATGCACTAAATTAATTGAGGAACATGATAACGCTCTGAATTTATGAACAGCCGGTTTCACAAAGTGACAAAGTCATTGGGGTTCAAAAATTTAGTAATGATAGTTACTCTATGTCAGTTTCATTTGGTCTGAAATCTTTACATAGTGGAGCTGACAAGATGGAGCAGAACCCCACTTATTTGTGAGAACCCTGGCATAGTCCATTCCTAAAGTATTCAGACCCCTTCCCTTTTTCCACATTGTTATATTACAATCTTATTTAAAAATAGATTCAATAAAAAATGTTGCTCATCAATCTACACACACAATATCCCATAATGACAAAGCGAAAACAGGTTTTTAGATTTCTTTGCAAATTAAAAAAAAATACAGTATTCAAACCCTTCGCTCAAGGACTCGAAATTGAGCTCAGGTACAGTTGAAGTCGGAAGTTTACATACACCTTAGCCAAATTAATTTAAACTCAGTTTTTCACAATTCCTGACATTTAATTCTAGTAAAAAATCCCTGTTTTAGGTCAGTTAGGATCACCACTTTATTTTGAGAATGTGAAATGTCAGAACAATAGTAGAGAGAATGATTTATTTCAGCTTTATTTCTTTCAACACATTCCCAGTGTGTCAGAAGTTTACATACACTCAATTAGTATATGGTAGTATTGCCTTTAAATTGTTTAACTTGGGTCAAACGTTTCGGGTAGCCTTCCACAAGCTTCCCACAATAAGTTGGGTGACAGAGCTGGTGTAACTGAGTCAGGTTTTGGAGGCCTTCTGTGGGATTGAGGTCAGGGCCTTGTGATGGCCACTCCAATACCTTGACTTTGTTGTCCTTAAGCCATTTTCCACAACTTTGGAAGTATGCTTGGGGTCCATTGTCCATTTGGAAGACCCATTTGCGACCAAGCTTTAACTTCCTGACTGATGTCTTGAGATGTTGCTTCAATATATCCACATCTTTTTTCCTCCAAACATAATGATGGTCAGTTTGGCCAAACAGTTCTATTTTTGTTTCATCAGACCAGAGGACATTTCTCCAAAAAGTACAATCTTTGTCCCCATGTGCAGTTGCAAACCGTAATATTAAAGTAAAAATAAACTGACATTCACAAACAGAAAGAATACAGGCAAAAACAAAACATACAAATACATGCCCGCACTTTCCCACAATCACACCCTAAAACACAAACGCGACATGTGCACAACCACAACCAGTCAGAAAGTTGGAAACCCCCGAGCCCCGACCAATTAATAGAAGGACACATGACGCCAGGGATGACAAAACAAGTAAACCGTCACTTCCACTTAAGCACCACACTCCCCGAAATGGTCCACATATGGCCTCCAAACTCTGTCATATAAGTCTGGTTTTTGTTTGACTTCATAGTATATAGAAACCTAGTGGGATGTAACTAGATAGTTCAGTCCTCCAGTTTGTTACTGAATGTGAATATGAGGCGTTTCCAAATGATGGCTATATACAATTTTTGCTGCAATTAGACCTAGATTAGAACACTTTCTCTAATATTGATCACCAATATTAACATTTCCCAACAGACAAAATCATGGAGATGGATGGATATAAATTCCTCGCCACGATGAAATAATAGCACATACAGTACCAGTCAAAAGTTAGGACACACAGGTTTTCAGACCAGACAAGGGTTTTTCTTTATTTTTACTATTTTCTACATTGTATAATAATAGTGAAGAAATCAAAACAATGATATAACACATATGGAATCATGTAGTAACCATTTTATTTGAGATCCTTCAAAGTAGCCACTCTTTGCCTTGATGACAGCTCTGCACACCCGTGGCATTCTCTCAACAAGCTTCACCTGGAATGCTTTAACAACATTCTTGAAGGAGTTCTCACATATGCTGAGCACTTGTTGGCTGCTTTTCCTTCACTCCGTGGTCCAACTCATCCCAAATCATCTCAATTGGGTTGATGTCGGGTGATTGTGGAGGCCAGGTCATCTGATGCAGCACTCCATCACTCTCCTTCTTGGTAAAATAGCCATTACCCAGACTGAAGATGGGTTGGGTCATTGTCCTGTTGAAAAACAAATGATAATCCCACTAAGAGCAAACCAGATGGGATGGCGTATCGCTGCAGAATGCTGTGGTAGCCATGCTGGTTAAGTGTGCCTTGAATTCTAAATAAATCACTGAGTGTCACCAGCAAAGCACCCCCACACCATTACACCACCTCCTACATGCTTCACGGGTTGGAACTACACATGCAGACATCATCCATCCACCTGCTCTTCGTCCCACAAAGGCACGGCGGTTGGAACCAAAAATCTAAGAGACACAAGGACAGATTTCCACCGGCCTAATGTCCATTGCTCGTGTTTTCTTGGCACAAGCAAGTCTCTTTTTATTATTGGTGTCCTTTGGTAGTGTTTTTATTGCAGAAATATGACCATGAAGGCCTGATTCACATCTTCTTTGAACAGTTGCTGTTGAGATGTGTCTGTTACTTGAACTGTGAAGCATTTATTGGGGTTGCAATTTCTGAGGCTGGCAAATCTAATTAACTTATCCTCTGCAGCAGATGTAACTATGGGTCTCACTTTACTGTGGAGATCCTCATGAGAGTCAGTTTCATCATAGCGCTTGATGGTTTTTGCAACTGCACTTGAAGAAACGTTCAAGGTTCTTGAAGTTTTCCGCATTGACTGACCTTCATGTCTTACAGTAATGATGAACTGTCGTTTCTCTTTGCTTATTTGAGCTGTTCTTGCCAGAATATGGACTTGGTCTTTTACCAAATAGGACTATCTTCTGTGCACCACCGCTACCTTGTCACAACACAACTGATTGGCTCAAACATATTAAGAAGGAAAGGAATTCCACAAATGTAATTTTAACAAGGCACACCTGTTAATTGAAATGCATTCCAGGTGACTACCTCATGAAGCTGGTTGAGGGAATGCCAAAACGTGTGCAAAGCTGTCATCAAGGCAAAGGGTGGCTACTTGTTTAACACTTTTTTGGTTACTACATGATTCCATGTGTTATTTCATAGCTTTGATGTCTTCACTATTAGAAAGTGAAGACATTTGCGACCAAGCTTTAACTTCCTGACTGATGTTTTGAGATGTTCCTTCAATATATCCACATAATTTTCCTTCCTCATGATGCCATCTATTTTGTGAAGTGCACCAGTCCCTGCTCCAGCAAAGCACCCCCACAACATGATGCTGCCACCCCCGTGCTTCACAGTTGAGATGGTGTTCTTCGGCTTCCTCCAAACATAACGATGATCATTATGGCCAAACAGATCTAATTTTGTTTCATCAGACCAGAGGACATTTCTCCAAAAAGTACAATCTTTGTCCCCATATGCAGTTGCAAACCGTAGTCTGGCTTTTTTATGGCGGTTTTGGAGCAGTGGCTTTTTCCTTGCTGAGCGGCCTTTCAGGTTATGTCGATATACAACTCGATTACTGTGGATATAGATAATTTTGTACCGGTTTCCTCCAGTATCTTCACAAGATCCTTTGCTGTTGTTCTGGGATTGATTTGCACTTTTCACACCAAAGTAGATTTATCTATAGGAGACAGAACGCATCTTCTTCCTGAGCGGTATGATGGCTGCGAGGTTCCATGGTGTTTATACTTGCATACTATTGTTTGTGCAGATGAATGTGGTACCTTCAGGCGTTTGGAAATTGCTCCCAAGGATGAACCAGACTTGTGGAGGTCTACAATAATTTTTCTGAGGTCTTGGCTGATTTCTTTTGATTTTCCCATGATGTCAAGCAAAGAGGCACTGAGTTTGAAGGTAGGCCTTGAAATACATCCAAAGGTACACCTCCAATTGACTCAAATTATGTAAATTAGCCTATCAGAAGCTTCTAAAGCCATGATATCATTTTCTGGAATTTTCCAAGCTATTTCAAGGCACAGTCAACATAGTGTATGTAAACTTCTAACCCACTGGAATTGTGATAGTGAACTAGATGTGAAATAATCTGTCTGTAAACAATTGTTGGAGAAATTACTTGTTGTCACGCCCTGGTCGAAGTATTTTGTGTTTTTCTTCATGTATTGGGTCAGGCCAGGGTGTGGCATGGAGTTTTTGTATTGTGGTGTGTTTTGTCTTGGGTTTTCGGTGTGTATGTATTTGGGATTGTAGCTAGTGGGGTTATCTAGCAAAGTCTATGGCTGTCTGGAGTGGTTCTCAATCAGAGGCAGGTGCTTATCGTTGTCTCTGATTGGGACCCATATTTCGGCAGCCATATTCTTTGGTTGTATTGTGGGTGATTGTCTTGATGTCCTTGTGCTGTGTTAGTTGACACAAGTATAGGCTGTTTTCGGTTTTGTTTATTGTTTTGTAGTGTTTGTGTTTAGGTGTGTTTACGTTTGTTTAAATAAACATGGATCGCAATCGACACGCTGCAGTTTGGTCCGACTCTTCTTCACCATATGAAAACCGTGACAGAATCACCCACGGTAAACGGACCAAGCAGCGTATCAACAGGCAGGAGCAGCCCAAAGAGGAGATGCATATTAAGGATTTCTGGACATGGGAGGAAATCCTAGACGGGAGAGGACCCTGGGCTAAACCAGGGGGGTGTAGCCGACCAAAGGTGGAACAGGTGGAGGCAGCGAGGAGAGCAGAGGCAGCCGGAGAGAGGAGCCGGCGATATGAGGAGGGAGCACGGCAGTGCGACAGGTACGAGAGGCAGCCCCAAAAAAATTTTTTGGGGGGGGGCAGACGAGGTGTGGTACTAAGCCAAGTAGCAGACCTGAGCTGACGCCTCGTGCTTATTATAAGCATGCATTACTGGTCAGGCACCGTGTTATGCGGTTAAGCGCACGGTGTCTCCAGTGCGTGTCCATAGCCCGGTGCGCTATAGGGCAGCCCCCCGAAAGTGCCATGCGAGTGTGGGCATTGAGCCAGGGCGTATGGTGCCTGCTCAGCGGGGCTGGTCGCCGGTACGCAGTTTTGGTCCAGGTTATCCTGGGCCGGCTCTGCGTGCTGTGTCTCCGGGGCGCTGGGAGGGTGCAGTGCGTCCTCTGCCTTCGCTCCGCTCGTGCCGGGAAAATGTGGGAGTGGAGCCTAAGGGAGAGGTGCGTGTAGTAAGCACTAGATCTCCCGTGCTTACCCACAGCCCGGTTCAACCTGTGCCTGCGCTCTGGAGGGTCCGGGCTCGAGTAGTTGTCCAGCCTGGGGAAGTGCCAAGGTTGCACACCAGAGCTCCAGTGCTCCCCCACAGCTCGGTCCTTCAGGCTCCTCCTAACACCAAGCCTCCTGAAGGTCTCCCCAGCCTGGTGGTTCCTGTGGCAGCCCCACGCACCAGGCTGTCTCTCTGTCTCCTCCCTGCAGGTGCTCCCACCTGTCCAGCGCTGCTGCCGGAGTCTCCCGCCTGTCCGGCGCTGCTGCCGGAGTCTCCCGCCTGTCCGGCGCTGCTGCCCCTCAGCCCAGAGGCGCCAGAGCCCCTCATCCCAGAGGCGCCAGAGCCCCTCTGTCCTGAGCTTCTTTTCACTCCTGAGCTTCTTTTCACTCCTGAGCTTCTTTTCATTCCTGAGCTTCTTTTCATTCCTGAGCTTCTTTTCATTCCTGAGCTTCTTTTCATTCCTGAGCTTCTTTTCACTCCTGAGCTTCCTTTCACTCCTGAGCTTCCTTTCACTCCTGAGCTTCCTTTCACTCCTGAGCTTCCTTTCACTCCTGAGCTTCCTTTCACTCCCGAGCTTCCCCTCAGTCCCGAGCTTCCCCTCAGTCCCGAGCTTCCCCTCAGTCCCGATCTGCTCCTCAGTCTAGGGGGGTTCTGGGTGAGGAATACTAGGCCATGGTTGGCGGCGAGTGTGGACTATCTAGGGACGCAAGGAGAGGGGACTAAGACATTTACTGAGTGGTGTCCACGTCCCGCGCCGGAGCCGCCACCATGGACAGACGCCCACCTGGACCCTCCCTATTGATTTGAGGTGCGTTCGGGAGTCCGCACCTTAGGGGGGGGGGGGGGGGGGTTCTGTCACGCCCTGGTCGAAGTATTTTGTGTTTTTCTTCATGTATTGGGTCAGGCATGGAGTTTTTGTATTGTGGTGTGTTTTGTTGTGTATGTATTTGGTATTGTAGCTAGTGGGGTTATCTAGCAAAGTCTATGGCTGTCTCAATCAGAGGCAGGTGCTTATCGTTGTCTCTGATTGGGAACCATATTTAGGCAGCCATATTCTTTGGTTGTATTGTGGGTGATTGTCCTGAGTGTCTTGATGTCCTTGTGCTGTGTTAGTTGACACAAGTATAGGCTGTTTTCGGTTTTCGTTTCGTTTATTGTTTTGTAGTGTTCGTGTTTAGTCGTGTTTACGTTTGTTTAAATAAACATGGATCGCAATCGACACGCTGCAGTTTGGTCCGACTCTTCTTCACCATATGAAAACCGTGACACTTGTGTCATGCACAAAGTAGATGTCGTAACCGACTTGCCAAAACTATAGTTTGTTCACAAATTTCTTGTTGAGTGGTTGAAAAACAAGTTTTAATGACTCCAACCTAAGTGTATGTAAACTTCCGACTTCAACTGTACATCCTGTTTTCATTGATCATCCTTGAGATGTTTCTACAACTTGATTGGAGTCCACCGGTGGTCATTTCAATTGATTGAATATGATTTGGAAAGGCACAAACCTCTCTATATAAAGTCCCACAGTTGAGAGTGTATATCGGAGCAAAAACAAAGCCATGAGGTAGAAGGAATTGTCCGTAGAGCTTCGAGACAGGATTGTGTTGCGGCATAGATCTGGGGAAGGGTACCAAAACATTTCTGCAGCATTGAAGGTCCCCAAGAACACAGTGGCCTCCATTCTTTTTATTGGAATTTCACAATTTTCACCCATATTAAGAGATACAACAACAGAGACAAAGCAACAAAAAAAACAGAAAAAAAACAGCACTCACTTACACACACCTGCATATACACACACACACACACACACACACACACACACACACACACACACACACACACACACACACACACACACACACACACACACACACACACACACACACACACACACGTACACCATTTTCCTCTTCCCGCTCGGTGCTTCTCTCACCCCATCCCCGTCATTGCGTCTCTCAATACATACATTTGAAACAAACTTACAAACAGAAATTAAACAAAAAAGCTCAGTTTAAACCAATAACTTAGGTTCCACACATGGAACGTACAGTGTAGTTCTGAAATGCATAGATCCCCACCATTCTAAGAGAATCCTTGCAGCATAATAGCTGATACCTCAGGTTCTAGGTAACTTAGATAAGGTTCCCGTACTTTGTAGAACTGGTCTGTTTTAGAATGCAATGTACATGTCAGATATTCCAGAGGCACCCATTCAAATAGTATCTAATGCCAATCTTTAATCTTTAATAGAAGGAATCTTATCACTAATCCACTGTAAAAGGATGTTTTTCCTTGTTGCGAAGGTATGGATGTTGTAAAACCTCTCTTACCCACAGAAGTAACATGCCTACTAGGGAGACCCAACATTAAAGAAACTGGGTCCAATTCTAGATCATCCCCTAGGATCTTTTCAATTTCTTGCCGAACGCCAGGCCAGTATATTTGTATTTTGGTACATGACCATAAACAATGTGTTAGGGTGCCTGTATCCGTTTTGCATTTAAGACACTGAGGAGAAGAGGAAGTGGGGCTAAAAGCATGTCTGCGATTTGGGGATATATGCAAATCTGTGTATTATTCTTAATTGGATTGCTCTAGTACGATTACATATAGATATTGTTTTTGCATATCTCCAAATGTCCTCCCACATCTCTTCGTCAATAGTAATAGATAATTCTTTCTCCCACACTTGTGTCACTCTCTGTGTGTTGACAGCAGAAAAGGACCTTAAAGCATCATAAAACAGACTTACAGACATTTTCCTTTGTGGGAAAAAAAAGCATTCTTTCAATGACAGACATACAGTGGGGCAAAAAAAGTATTTAGTCAGCCACCAATTGTGCAAGTTCTCCCACTTAAAAATATGAGAGAGGACTGTAATTTACGTTAGCTAGCTCCTCCTGCACATCTACAGGGATGGTGGTTTTGGTCGAGTTCTTAGTAGTTCTGTTGGGCATGTTGTTGGAGATTTGAGAAATAGCCGTCAAGACTCATTGCAGGATAACTTATTTAGCCAATTCTACCACTTTTTCCAGCTAGGAGATTCATGTAAAAATATAAATGTACGAATGCCACGGGAGCTCGCTGAAACACAGTGTTCTCTCTACGGAGTCATTTTGCCCCCCCATTTTGCCAAACTGAGCAGGGGAGAAGGGCCTTGGTCAGGGAGGTGATCAAGAACCCGATGGTTCCTCTGTGGAGATGGGAGAACAATCTCTGCAGCACTCCACCAATCAGGCCTTTGTTGTAGAGTGGCCAGATGGAAGCCACTCCTCAGTAAAAGGCAACCTGACAACCAGTTTGGAGTTTGCCAAAAGGCACCTAAAGGCCTCTCAGACCATGAGAAACAAGATTATCTGGTCTGATGAAACCAAGATTGAACTATTTTGCCTGAATGCCAAGCGCCACGTGTGGAGGAAACCTGGCACCATCCCTACGGTGAAGCACAGTGGTGGCAGCATCATACTGTGGGGATGTTTTTCAGAAGCAGGGAGCAGAGACTAGTCAGGATGGGGGAAAGATGAACAGAGAAAAGTACAGAGATCCTTGATGAAAACCTGCTCCAGAGTGCTCAGGACCTCAGACTGGGGCAGACTTCTAACAAGACAACGATCCTAAGCACACAGCCAAGACAACGCAGGCGTGGCTTCGGGACAAGTCTCTGAATGTCCTTGAGTGGCCCAGCCAGAGCCCGGACTTCGAACATCTCTGGAGAGACCTGAAAATAGCTGTGCAGCGACGCTCCCCATCCAACCTGACAGAGCTTGAGAGGATTTGCAAAGAAGAATGGAAGAAACTCCCCAAATACAGGTTTGCTAAGCTTGTAGCACCATACCCTTTAATCACTGCCAAAGGTGCTTCAACAAAGTACTGTGGAAAGGGTCTGAATACTTTACATATTGCATTTATATTTTGGTTCAGTTTAGAAACACTAAAAAGGCCAATGCTATTCCCTGCTGAACAAAAACTGTTAAAAAATAGCCTGTAGTCTTTGACCTTGAACAGCGCACAGATGAATGAATATAGATTTGGAGGGGACAGAAGAGAGCAAGGACGAGAGCAGAAGGAATGAGAATGGGCAAAAAAAATGTAAAAGAAGAAGAGGCAGAAACAAAGGGGAAGGACACAATGAAGGAGGTAGAAAAAAACAGCAGGAAAAAGTACAATGAGTGGATAAATTAAGAAAACAGGAACGATAGAGCGAAGGGGGGAGTGAGGTTAAAAAGAGAGCGGAAGAATAAGGAAGAATAGAGGGATCTGGTTGGAAGAGAAAAAGTAGCAGAGCATAGTCAACACAGAGAAGAGAGATACAATAACAAGCAGGAGAGAGCGGAGTTGGGAGAAAGAGAGAGGGAGATAAATACAAAACAAATAAAGAGAGAGTGATAGAGAAGTTAGTTGTGGAAGTAACTCACTCTATCACACAGTTCTTTAAAGGTACAGTCAGCGATGTTTCCACAGGTCTTCTCCAGTCTCAACTCTCTGCCCTGCACCGTCAGGACCCTGGGACCCATTACTATGGAAACACACACATGATTAATTGACCCAACATAGAGCTGATCATACACAGAAAACAACTCAATACTGAAACTATGGCCACTACTTTAGCTTCAATATCACTGGCCCTACCAGTTTACTATAGTAATGTAAGTTCCAATAGTGTAAGTGAACATATTCTGTTTGCCTCCATTTTTCCCCATCTCTCTTTTTCTCCCATCCTTGTCTCTCAATCTCCCCAGTCCTCTCTCACCCTTTTACTTTCTCTCTCCCATCTTTCTCTTACTACAAGAGGTACATTAACCTCCTACCATTGTTTTGTCTCACAGCCAGCTCGTGAAACAGCGTATCCATGAAGGCCTCCGCATCAGGCTCTCTGGTGCTGCACACAAACACACACACACACACACACACACACACACACACACACACACACACACACACACACACACACACACACACACACACACACACACACACACACACACACACACACACACACACACACACACAATGGGGAAGAGAGAAAGAGGGGGATAATAGAATATGAAATTAATAAGGCTGAAGAGGCCACATCAAACAGCGGGTGCGGGGAGGGGGAAGGAAGGGGGGTACTTAGCTTTTCACTCCATCTCCAAAAAACGAGATGTTAGACTGTAAACACAAACATTACCCTGTGAATGCGTGGCAGATTGAATCGGTCTGTCTGTGCATGTGTTTTAACTCTCGCTCAGGTAAAGAGGAGCGCAATGTGTTTTATTTGCATACACTGAAAGAGAAAAGCACTTGAAATCTCTGGCTACGCAATGAGCAACAACAACGTTATTCATACTCTGTGTGTGTGTGTGTGTGTGTGTGTGTGTGTGTGTGTGTGTGTGTGTGTGTGTGTGTGTGTGTGTGTGTGTGTGTGTGTGTGTGTGTGTGTGTGTGTGTGTGTGTGTGTGTGTGTGTGTGTGTGTGTGTGTGTGTGTGTGTGTGTGTGTGTGTGTACAGGTAATTGGAAGAGTAGTACTCTGCCTTTTCAAACTCAATCATTTTGTATTTCTCTACTCCTCCATCTGTCCCTTTATCTCTCACTGTAGGTTAGGCATCTCACTGTAGGTTAGGGATCTCACTGTAGGTTAGGCATCTCACTGTAGGTTAGGGATCTCACTGTAGGTTAGGGATCTCACTGTAGGTTAGGGATCTCACTGTAGGTTAGGGATCTCACTGTAGGTTAGGGATCTCACTGTAGGTTAGGCATCTCACTGTAGGTTAGGCATCTCACTGTAGGTTAGGCATCTCACTGTAGGTTAGGCATCTCACTGTAGGTTAGGGATCACTGTAGGTTAGGGATCTCACTGTAGGTTAGGCATCTCACTGTAGGTTAGGCATCTCACTGTAGGTTAGGCATCTCACTGTAGGTTAGGCATCTCACTGTAGGTTAGGGATCTCACTGTAGGTTAGGCATCTCACTGTAGGTTAGGCATCTCACTGTAGGTTAGGCATCTCACTGTAGGTTAGGCATCTCACTGTAGGTTAGGCATCTCACTGTAGGTTAGGCATCTCACTGTAGGTTAGGCATCTCACTGTAGGTTAGGGATCTCACTGTAGGTTAGGGATCTCACTGTAGGTTAGGCATCTCACTGTAGGTTAGGCATCTCACTGTAGGTTAGGCATCTCACTGTAGGTTAGGCATCTCACTGTAGGTTAGGCATCTCACTGTAGGTTAGGCATCTCACTGTAGGTTAGGCATCTCACTGTAGGTTAGGCATCTCACTGTAGGTTAGGCATCTCACTGTAGGTTAGGCATCTCACTGTAGGTTGGGCATCTCACTGTAGGTTGGGCATCTCACTGTAGGTTGGGCATCTCACTGTAGGTTGGGCATCTCACTGTAGGTTGGGCATCTCACTGTAGGTTGGGCATCTCACTGTAGGTTGGGCATCTCACTGTAGGTTAGGCATCTCACTGTAGGTTAGGGATCTCACTGTATGTTAGGGATCTCACTGTATGTTAGGGATCTCACTGTAGGTTAGGCATCTCACTGTAGGTTAGGCATCTCACTGTAGGTTGGGCATCTCACTGTAGGTTAGGCATCTCACTGTAGGTTAGGGATCTCACTGTATGTTAGGGATCTCACTGTATGTTAGGGATCTCACTGTAGGTTAGGCATCTCACTATAGTTCAGGGATCTCACTGTAGGTTAGGAGTCTCACTGTAGGTTAGTGCCCTTACTGTCAATGTAAGTTAGTGTCCTTACTCGGTCCTTACCTACTCCTAACTCCCTCTGCCTTTTTCGGTCTGTCCATCTCTTGCTCTCTCTCTGATACTAACCTGCAGTGACATTAACTTCTTATGGCTGGGGGGGCGGTATTGAGTAGCTTGGGTGAACAAGGTGCCCAGAGTAAACTGCCTGCTACTCAGGCCCAGAAGCTAAAATATGCATATTATTAGTAGATTTGGATAGAAAACACTCTGAAGTTTCTAAAACTGAATAATGTCTGTGAGTATAACAGAACTCATATGGCAGGCAGAAACCAACCAGGAAGTGGGAAATCTGAGGTTTGAAGTTTTTTAACTCTTTGCCTATCCAAGATACAGTGTAAATTTGGTCCAATTGCACTTACTAAGGCTTCCACTAGATGTCAACAGAACCTTGTTTCAGGCTTCTACTGTGAAGGAGGAACGAATGATGGCTGTTTCAATCAGGTGTCTGGCAGAAGGCCATGAGCTGGTCACGCGCGCGGCCGTGAGAGAGCGACCTGCATTTCATTGCATTTCTAAAGACACAGGAATTGTCCAGTTGGAACAGTATTGAAGATTTTTGTTAAAAACATCCTAAAGATTAATTCTATACATCGTTTGCGACATGTTTCTACGAACTGTAACGGAAATTTTTTACATTACGTCTGGACCTAGTGCTCGCACCTCATGAATTTGGATTTGTGAACTAAACGCTAAAAAAAAAGGAGGTATTTGGACATAAATTATGGACTTTATCGAGCAAAACAAACATTTATTGTGGAACTGGGATTCTGATGAAGATCATCAAAGGTAAGTGAATATTTATAATACTATTTTTGACTTCTGTTGACTCTACAACATGGCGGGTATCTGTATGGCTTGTTTTTGTGTCTGAGCGCTGTACTCAGATTATTGCATGGTGTGCCTTTTCCGTAAAGCTTTTTTGAAATCTGACACAGCGGTTGCATTACGGAGAAGTATATCTATAATTCCATAACACTTGTATCTTTTATCAATGTTTATTATGAGTATTTCTGTAAATTGATGTGGCTCTCTGCAAAATCACTGGATGTTTTGGAAGCAAAACATTACTGAACATAACACGCCAATGTAAACTGAGATTTTTAGATATAAATATGAACTTTATCGAACAAAACATACATGTATTGTGTAACATTAAGTCCTATGAGTGTCATCTGATTAAGATCATCAAAGGTTAGTGATGAATTTTATCTCTATTTGTGCTTTTTGTGACTCCTCTCTTTGGCTGGAAAAATGGCTGTTTTTCTGTGACTAGGTGCTGACCTAACATAATCGCATGGTATGCATTCGTCGTAAAGCCTTTATGAAATCAGACACTGTGGTGGGATTAACAACAAGTTTATCTTTAAAATGGTGTATAATACTTGTATGTTTGACGAATTTTAATTATGAGATTTCTGTTGTTTGAATTTGGCGCTCTGCACTTTCACTGGCTGTTGTCATATCGATCCCGTTAACGGGATTTCAGCCGTAAGACGTTTTAAGGACACTGACCTACAGTGACAGTAACGTAAACTGGCAGAACAGTTAGTTTGTGTGTTTTGTTAGGTTCCCAAATGAAAATAAATACTATAGTATACTATGGTATAAGTACTACAGTATTCACTGTAGTGTTTTTGCGGACCAAAGTTAGCAAAAACTGTATTTACTGTAGTATTTACAGTCAACTATAGTATAAATACTGTAGTAACAAATGGTAGTATATATACTATAGTAATTACTGTAGTGTTTTTGGAAACTGGTGAATACTGTAGTATTTACCGCAGTGTTTTTGTGGACTGCAGTGTTTTTGGGGATATTACTGTAGTATTTACAAAACTGTTTTTGTTGTATTATTTTTGACATAGAAATGGGAGCTTTCTCCTTGAGGAAACCTACTGGAGAAATACTAAAAAACCTTCTTCTTTTTCTATAACCTTATAATTGTTATAGTTGCCATCACTGTGTTGTATCTCAGGGATTGTGTAAACAGGGTGTGTGTGTGTGTTGTCCTCCATTACTGCCCCACACAGAGAGATGTGCAGAGTGGGGGGGGGGGGGACACAGGGGCAAAGACAGACAGAACAAACACAAAGATGAGCTAAACTCAAGAGACTGACTCTTATTTAGGACTGTGGCTATAAATCCTATTTCACATTGTGAGAGAATACACACATGCATGTATACATGGGTACACACACGTACAGTACAGGCATTCATGCATGCAGACCCAACACACACACACTTACAGGTAGTAGAGTTTCCCTGCTGAAGGCAGGTCCAGTCTTCTGTAGTCAACTCCAGAGTCTACGCCCATGGGCTGGCAGTATTCCTACACACACACACACACACACACACACACACACACACACACACACACACACACACACACACACACACACACACACACACACACACACACACACACACACACACACACACACACACACACACACACACACACACACACACACACACACACACACACACACACACACAAAGAAAAACTATGTGTAATGTGGCCAAAACAACCTCAGCACCAAAACCAATGCAGGGTTGTGTGTAAGATGGTTAAGGTTTGTGTGTAAGATGGTTAAGGTTTGTGTGTAAGATGGTTAAGGTTTGTGTGTAAGATGGTTAAGGGTTGTGTGTAAGATGGTTAAGGTTTGTGTGTAAGAGAGAATTAGTGAAAGGTGCATAATAGCATTTCCACAGGAGGGTGACAATGGACACAAGTATAGCAGTAAGTGTCCTGTAATATTTTAATGCTTGACTAACTTCATGTTTTTGTCATGTTTTCATTGTTGTATTTATCTAGCTGATCTGCAGTCCTTTCTTAAGTCAAGTGGAACAGCAAAGTTCAAACTTCTGCTGCAGAGTTCAAACTTTCCCAGTAAGTATAAAACGGCAACGCGATACATGTCAGCGAGCGGGGCACACTATAATCATTATCTCCTCTATTCTCAGAAAAAAAAGAAAAGAAGAGTGAAAAAAAACGTATATCATCAAACGATCGCCGTGCCAGGCGAATCAGTATTCAGTGACAGCTCGGAGCAAATTATGAAATCAGTGAATTTGTGCCACCGGCCTCCTTGAGCAGTGGGATAATTAGCAATCACCACAAAGCAAGGAGACGGAAATACTCCATTCTTCTACCTCCGCTGTCAACTTCTTATCTCTGCGCCCGCTCACACGAACAGGGTTCCCACTCCGAGCCAATTGGTTGAATCAGGCTTAATAACAACCTGACAAACTCTCCATCCCCCACGCACAAAAGGGACATGTCATTTCATCAACCCAGCCGCGACCTCGCTAAGCAGCGGCGCGGCCGACAGGTAAATAGTCCCTCCGCAATAACACCTCGGGGACGCCATCAACGCCACGTCGCATTACAAAACTAACGCTAATCTTGTCTTCTCCCGGCTTTTTTCCCCTCTTTGATTTGTCTACCTATAGAAGCCTGATGGGTCACTCACAGCATCTCTTGAAGGAAAATAAGAGAGAGAGAGAGAGAAAGAGAAAGAGAGAGATAGCGAGATAGACAGAGACGTGAAGGCAACACAATCAGTGATGATGGCATCATTGGTTATTTCTAATCAGATGAGCAGGAGGCCTTGTGGGTTATTACATGATTACTATCTTGAGGGGTTTGGAAAGTTCTCACTCTTTCCTCGCAGATTTCACTCACCTATGACTCTACTCTTCTCTCCATCTCACCACCAGTCAAAGAGCACCCTTGCTTGCTTTATCTTGTTTTCTCACACAGCCATGACGGTCTCTTTAGAAAAAGTCATCCTAAAACATGTAGCTCCAATCATGTCATTGTCCAAGCTGTCCACCACTCTCTCTTTGACAGCCGTTTAGCATAAAAACAGTGGCTCCCCCCCTCCTTTTGCTCTGTCCCTCACTCCTCAAAAAGTTGCTTTTGAGTTTTTCAAAGAGCGCGGTGCCATTGAGCGGCAACAAAAGCCAAGGATAGCTGACTACTGCAGCCTGATGAGGTCCACTCCCTCATTACCAACTGCAGAAAACATTTGATGATTCTTTTTTTTTTTGGCCCAAAGAATTGACCAGGCCTCAAAGAACATGGGGTGGGAAGGCTGAAAAAGAGTTGGGGGCAGGGAGAGAGTGTGTGTGTGTGTGTGTGTGTGTGTGTGTGTGTGTGTGTGTGTGTGTGTGTGTGTGTGTGTGTGTGTGTGTGTGTGTGTGTGTGTGTGTGTGTGTGTGTGTGTGTGTGTGTGTGGACGGGAGTTGGAGGGGAAAGGTTGTCATCCATTCATCCGTGTGTGTCTTACAGCCTGTGTGAAGGGGGAGAAGAAAGGGGAGGGAGGGATAGAGGGGTTGGGAGAAAGAGAAAGCCTAAAACAGTGCCTTTATGCTGGCCCGTCCTGGACGACTCTTCTGACATCAAAGTGTTTTCACTAACTGGGGAGGGAAGCGGGTGTGTGGTGAATTTATTCACTCCAAGTGACGCTACAGGAGGGACATAACAATGTGACCACCCTAATTACACCTAATGAGCTATTCCCTTAAAGTGTGACTGCCTTGGGTCCTGGATGGTTTGTTCCACGGGGTCGTTCTCACAACCTCCCCCTGCCTCGGCTGCTCCTCTTGAGGAAACATCTTTTGAGCACAGGGCCCGCCTTTAGGTGATCCAGGACCCCACTGAAACCCCCAGCTCCACTCCTCCAGACCCACCCACCCCACCCCCAGCCGGAGCCTCCACACCGTACCCCCCCCCCCCCATGACATGCAGCGACATGGGTAGGAGGGTGTCCCATCTGCACCTGGCCACTAGCGCTCCAGAGAGAAGCAGACAACCACAACAGTACTCCTATAGGAGGGAGGCAGTCAGAGAGCGAGCGAGCGAGCAGGAGACTGGAATGAAGAAACACTGGGAATGGAAGGAGAGAAATACAAATAAATGTAGGTGCACGTGAGAAAAAGGAAAAAGAGATAGGGAGTGAGTGATGGAGAGAGATGTTGAGTGTGTAAAACACCAGTCTCTCTTGCTCTCTTTCATGATCTAATTGAGACATTATTAGATTAAAGCTCCTGTCAAAGGAGCTCCGACGAGGCCTGTCACACCCACACGCACTCACAGAAAACTTAGAACAAATATTCTAGGGGCAAGACAGAATGCCAGTCCTGAAAGGAAAAGGCATTAAAAATAAGAACACCATTACATTTCACCGATAGAATGTCCATGGAAGCAACAAATGCAAGGCTATTTATATTCCATTGGAAAATACATGACTTGAACTCTCTGCTTTGAAAAAAGTAAAACCCAAGGCAAAGGGAGCATTATTGTTATGTAACTAAATGCCAGGGGGACAACAGCAGCCATCAATTTTCATTTACTGGGAACTCTTCAAACCCCTCTACGTAGGTCCTCAACAGACAGAAAGGCCTTTACTAGAGAGGAACAACCATTTCAGTCAATGTTTTCCTTGCAGCAGAGCAAACTGCACTGGTCGACTTATTTATAAAAAATATATATTTTCAAAAAAGAAAATGGCTGCCATACAAAGCAATTAGCCACCACAATGGAAGGATAGATGAGGAGAAAAAACAACAATCAAGTTATCATATTTCTCCGGCATCAAGAGGGCAGGGAAAAATATTCAGTACACACAGAATCCTGTCCTTGGGCCTGCAGAAAGGGAGAGAAGAATGAGAAAGAGGTGTCGAGGGAAAGAGAAGGAAAGACTGAGAAAGAAAGAAGAGTGAAGAAGAGAAAGTTGGAGGAGGGACAGAGAAAGAATGCAGAAAGAAATGCTGAAGAGAATGAAAGGGGGGGATAGAGGGAGAGGACAGATCGAAGCGAGTGTGATCTCGCTTTCATCTCATATGTAACTACCCCTGTGAGCGCTGGGAGCAGTAGGAGGGGGCTAGGGAGGAGGGTAGCAGAAGACTCGGCAAGGTAGCTAGTGGGGGGCAGAGGCAGGATGGTTTGTGGGGCTTGGCAGGGTGGTTCGAGGGTCCCTGGGGTCTCCTCTAATCAGAAGTCAATAGAGATATAAGACATCCAATCTGGAGAGGAAGGAATTAACCCCAAACACTCCAGCTCAGGTGACAGGGAGGAGAGGTAAGAGGCCATTTTCACACTCTCACTCATTCACTACTCCCCCATCCTCCCAGTTCACACCAGGGCTTCACCCCAAAACACACTGACTCTACATCCAAAGAGTCAGAGGGATGGAATCATTGGTCCCTTCCAGCTTTAATTCTAACTATTAAGGGTCACCCAGTGGGGGGTGAGGAACCACCCCCATCACAACCCCACCACCCCTTGCTAACTTGGCAGGACGTCCACTGTTGGGAGGGGAGCATCCCCAAACTCTCCACTCCACCCCAAAACCAGATGGCCTCACAAAGGGGAACATGGGAGTCTGAAAGACAGGGGACAGAGAGGAGGCCGAATTGGACCAGGGGCATTCACAGTTCCTTATGAGGCTGGGATTAGGACGAGGGCAAGAGGTGGAGAGGGGAGCGGTTTTTGGGTAGGGTGACTTTAAGGCCCTGGTGAAAGACCAAAATGGAGGGGACACACAGTTAAGCTCCAGTGACCCTGAAGCTCTTCATTAAACCCTCCCCCAAACCAAACCTTAATCCCCTGAGAACCTGTGCATTCCACAACCAATGGATAGATAGAAGTTTGGGTGCAAGGGCTTTATGACTTTAAAAGTGCAACTGAAGCCAATAAACAATTTCTCTGAGAGAAAAAAACGGCCTGTGGCATCAAAAATAGTCAGAAACATTTATTCTAGTGTCAAAATGGATTACTAAGTGAAAATAGGATAATTTTGGTCAAAGTCAGTCTTGTCCAAAACAGACTTTTGTAAATGAGTTTGTCATGACTTATTTGATGGTTAGGGTTTTGATTTTCCACAAAAGGCTCATTTGCCCACTAACAAGGGATACACATCTGTGGTGATTGCGCTCTATCCAATTCTACCGCAGAAGACACAGACAGTGAGACAAACCTGCCCAGTACTGTAGCTGATCGGACTATGTTTACATAAGACAACATGTGGCAAAAAAAATATAACTTGAGAAAACTGCACCAAATACCTTCGCAAAAGATCAAATTGAGTGACAAAAACATAAGAATTAATTACAGATTTATTGAGTTCAGAATTATTGAGATACTGACTTTGCTCCTATGGTGTATCATGGGTGACAAACAGTAGTTTCCACATCGTACCACACCCCTAAGACTGAAATCTTGTTTTTCTTAATGAGTAACATGCAGAATCGGTAAGTTAAGTCTCTTTAAAAAAAGGTTAGCGTTTGTGTTGACTACATAAACCAGTGGTAAAAGGTATCATCTAGCCAATGAGAAAGGTCCTTCTTGGATTAGCAGACGCTCTCTTTTGGGAAATGCCTGGGATGTCTGTTTTGCATGTTCTGGTACGTCTTCTGATGATTACTCAGCAGTACCCCTGTTGTGTGTGTGTGTGTGTGTGTGTGTGTGTGTGTGTGTGTGTGTGTGTGTGTGTGTGTGTGTGTGTGTGTGTGTGTGTGTGTGTGTGTGTGTGTGTGTGTGTGTGTGTGTGTGTGTGTGTGTGTGTGTGTGTGTGTGTGTGTGTGTGTGTGTGTGTGAGCACCCACACAACCCTCCGTTTCAGAAGAGGGATCCATCTCCAAACGTTTATCTCTACTATTTAGTTGTGAAAAGTGGAAGAATGTTTTCCTCCTCTCCTGCAAAATGCATGTTAAATTATTCTGCAATTATTTATGATCATAGTCAGTATAAACACCTCGTAATCATCTCTGGTGCTGCCAGGATAATGGTTAATGGATAATGGTTCTACCTGCTTATAATAATGCTATTAAATTGCAAAGTAGTCTCAGAGCATTGCTAGTTTCTATCCATGGTGCTACCTCACAGCCCACCCCCCTCCTTACCCGCCTTCCCCCCTCCCTCGCCCCTTTCTCTCCTCACTTTGAAATGCAAGCAGGCTGGTTCATTCCCTCCGCTCGCTTGTCCATTTCCCATTCACACAGCGAGCGTTCACTCTCTTTCTATCTCCCTCGCTCTCTGTGTCCGTTTTGAGTCTTTCACCATCTCCAGGTATGATCAAAGTCAGTTTTGTGACATCGTGTGTGACACCGTGCTTCTCAGGTAGAAATCACACACACAAAAACACACAATAGCAAATTGGAAAGAGACAGACACAGTAACAGAGGTGTGCATGTGTGTGTGGTGTCAGGTGGATGAGAGAAATGAATGAATAAATTAAAAAGAGGAGAGAAGAGGGGATGACTGTCTTTACCTTCAACACGTTGATGAAAGGCAGGAAGGCGTCTCTCTGAAGTCCATTTTTGTACAGATCTGAAAGGAGAGGGAGGCGCCATGTTAGCGCTGCTGTTTAGCCTCCTAATAATGTAATTCTCCCACCACAGATTGGCACATAAAGTGGCTATTGATGAACTAAAGGATGGGTGGGGAGGCAGCACAAAGGGGATGGGGGCAGAGGGAGAAAAATGGATTTCTCTACCTGCAGCAGCAGCTAGCAGCAGCAACATACAATTCATACATTCCCAAACAATGGTGGTGGGAGAAAGGACTTTCGCTTTTTCAGCTCAGACATTGTCCACAGAGTCCCGTGAATAGACTTTCCAATTAGCTCTGCTGGAACAAATTACATCTGAAGTAGCATCCCTGATAGACAGATAAAACACACACACACACACACACACAGCCATAAACTACTTGGAAAGATGGAAATGAGTAGGTGTTGTTGATGTTTAAGTTTACAGGAGTAGCAGCTGACAATTAAGTTAGACCTGTTTAAACGTTGTTAAGGTACACTAAATGACCAAAAGTATGTGGACACCTGCTCATCCACCATCTCACTCTAAAATCATGGGCATGGATATGGAGCTGGTCCCCCTTTGCTGCTATAACAGCCTCCACTTTTCTGGGAAGGCTTTCCACTAGATGTCAGAACATTGCTGCAGGGACTTGCTTCCATTCAGCCACAAGAGCATTAGTGAGGTCTGGAACTGATGTTGGGCGGTTAGGCCTGGCTCGCAGTCGGAGTTCCAATTAATCTCAAAGGTGTTCAATGGAGTTGAGGTCAGGGCTCTGTGCAGGCCAGTCAAGTTCCTCCACACCGATCTCAAAAAACCATTTTGGTATGGACCTCACTTTGTGTACGGGGGCATCGTCATGCTGAAACAGGAATTGCCTTCCCCAAACTGTTGCCACAAACTTGGAAGCACAGAATCGTCTAGAATGTCATTGTATGCTGTAGCATTAAGATTTCCCTTCACTGGAACAAAGGGGCCTCGCCCGAACCATGAGAAACAGCCCCAGACCATTATTCCTCATCCACCAAACTTTACAGTTGGCACTATGCATTCCGTCAGGTAGCGTTCTCCTGGTATCATCCAAATTCAGATTTGTCTGTTGGACTGCCAGATGGTGACGTGTGATTCATCACTCCAGAGAACGCGTTTCCACTGCTCCAGAGTCCAATGTGGCCAGCTTTACACTCTCCAGCCGATGCTTGGCATTGTGCATAGTTCTTAGGCTTGTATGCGGCTGGTCGGCCATGGAAACCCATTTCATGAAACTCCCAACGAACAGTTCTTGTGCTGATGTTGCTATCCAGAGGCAGATTAGAACTTAGTAGTAGTGAGTGTCGATTTTTACGTGCTACAGCACTCGGCGGTCCCGTTCTGTGAGCTTATGTGGCTTACCACTTCACGGCTGAGCCTTTGTTTCTCCTAGACGTTTCCACTTCACAATAACAGCACTTACAGTTGACCGGGGCAGCTCTAGCAGGGCAGAAATTTGACAAACTGACTTGCTGGGAAGGTGGCATCCTATGACGGTGCCACGTTGAAAGTAACTGAGCTCTTCAGTAAGGCCATTCTACTGCCAATGTTAGTCTATGTCAATTGCATGGCTGTGTGCTCAATTTTATCCACCTGTCAGCAATGGGTGTGGCTGAAATAGCAGAATCCACTAATTTGTCCACCTACTTTTGTATATATAGTGTACCTTCTTAGTGGAGAGAACAACAGTTGGAGCTACAGCGCATTTGGAAAGTATTCAAGAACCTTGACTTTTTCAACATTTTGCTACGTTACAGCCTTATTCTAAAATGTATTAAATTGTTGATGTTTTTTTTGTACCTCAATCTACCTTTTTACCTCAATCTACACACAATACCCCATAATGACAAAGCAAAAAAATCTAAAACTTTAATATCACATTTACATAAGTATTTGAAGCCCTTTACTCAGTACTTTTTTGAAGCACCTTTGTCAGCGATTACAGCCTCAAGACTTCTTGGGTATGACGCTACATGCTTGATATACCTGTATTTGGGGAGTTTTTCACATTCTTCTCTGCAGATCCTTTCAAACTCTGTCAGGTTGGATGGGGAGTGTCGCTGCACAGCTATTTTCAGGTCTCTCCAGAGATGTTCGTTCGGGGGTGCAAGTCCAGAGCCACTCAAGGACATTGAGACTTGTCCCGAAGCCACTCCTGCGTTATCATGGCTGTGTGCTTAGGGTTGTCATGTTGGAAGGTGAACCTTCGCCTCAATCTGAGGTCCTGAACGCTCTGCAGCAGGTTTTCATTAAGGATCTCTCTGTACTTTGCTACGTTCATCTTTCCCCCTCGATCCCAACTAGTCTCCCAGTCCCTGCCACTGAAAAACATCCCCACAGCATGATACTGCCACCACCATGCTTCACCGTAGGGATGGTGCCAGGTTTCCTCCAGACGTGACGCTTGGCATTCAGGCCAAAGAGTTACATTTTGGTTTCATCAGACCAGGGAATCTTGTTTCTCATGGTCTGAGAGTCCTTTAAGTGCCTCCAAGTGGGCTGTCGTGCCTTTTACTGAGGAGTGGCTTCCGTCCTGCCATTCTACCATAAAGGCCTGATTGGTGGTGTGCTGCAGAGATGGGAGAACCTTCCAGAAGGACAACCATCTCCACAGAAGAACCATCTTGGTCACCTCCCTGACCAAGGCCCTTCTCCCTTGATTGCAGTTTGGCCAGGAGGCCTGCTATAGGAAGAGTCTTGGTGGTTCCAAACTTTTTCCATTTAAGAATGATAGAGGTCACTGTGTTCTTGGAGACCTACAATGCTGCAGAAATGTTTTGGTACCCTTCCCAAAATCTGTGCCTCGAAAATCCTGTCTCTTGAGGTCTACGGACAATTCCTTCTACCTCATGGCTTGGTTTTTGCTCTTTACATGCACTGTCAACTGTGGGACCTAATATAGACAGGTGTGTGCCTTTCCAAATCATGTCCAATCAAATGAATTTAACACAGTTGGACTCCAATCAAGTTGTAGAAACAGTTCAGGGATGATCAATGGAAACAGGATACACCTGAGCTCAATTTCGAGTCTCATAAAGGGTCTGAATACTTTATTTTTAATATATTTGCAAAAAAATCTAAAAACCGGTTTTCAACTTTGTCATTATAAGGGTAGTGTGTGTAGATTGATGAGGAATTGTTTTTATATATTCAATTTCAGAAGAAGGCTGTAAAGTAACAAAATGTGGAAAAAGGGAAGGGGTCTGATTACTTTCCGAATGCACTGTATACTACGCATAACAATGTGTGTTGTGAGAAGGCTCCTATCAATGTAGTAATGGTTTGAAATAAGCATGTTTACAGCAACTTTAATAGAAAAAGTAAGGAGGAAGCAGATATAACACATTGAAAAAGTCAATTTTTTACTGTGGGTGGAGAAGCCTAATCATACAGTCCACATCCATCCTTTCAGGTTGTGTGTGAGATGCAACATTAGATCTAATTGAAATGTAAGGTGGCCTGACCTACAATGGACCTGAGAGGCAAGCAGCTAGATACACCACAATCTCTAGTGTGTAAACCTTGAAATGAAGCATTCACATCCATTAACACAAGTGCATCTAAAGGACGACAACTGCTCTGCTCTAGCTACACAACAACAGACAAAAACAAGCGTGTGCTGGGGAGCGTGACACATCGTCTCTAAGTAAGTTCCCCTTCAATCACATAACCCACTTTAGCTGCTTTTGATAGCCTAGCGCCATCTATATGCCACATATCCCACTTTAGCTGCTTTTGATAGCGCTAGGCTATCTATTCAACACATAACCCACTTTAGCTGCTTTTGATAGCCTAGCTAGCACAATCTCATGTGGAGATCAATAAAGGAGGAATCCTCCTTTACTTTCATGTCAGGCTGTCTCTGAGGGCTTAGTGTTCCATTTGCCTTCTAATTAAAAAACAAACAAGCATCTCCATCAAGTTTGCGTGGTCTGCCGCTTTGTTCTTAATGGCTGGTAAATGTCAGACAAGCTTGTCTTTGTATATGAAAGAGAGAGGGATCTCGGTTGCCATCAACTGGAAACCCATTGAGCGACGAGACATTGATGACGTTAACCCTGAGAAGAGAGCCAACGTCATGTCTTTATCTCTCGCTCTCCTTCCATTCTTACTCCCTCTCTCACTCTCCCTCGCCACCTTGCTCACTTAGCATTAAATGTAACATCACAGCCTTGACAAAAACGACAGCGGTGGAATCAACAAAGAGAGAATGAGAGAGAGAGGGAGGGAGGGAGGGAGCGAGAGAGAGGGGGAGATTAAAGAGTTTAAATGGCTTGATTCATGGAACATGTATCAAATAATGTTCTCCTTCTTTCATGATTAAAAATAACGCTTTGAACAGTCTTTGATCCAGACAGGCAACACACACCACTGGACTTCAGGTGATTCAGATAATACAGTGGTATGGAGAAAAAGACAAGGAGGGAGATGTTCAACATCAGTTCAACAAACAGAAAGAAGCCTAGTTCACCCCAGAGCCATATATTTAAATGTACGTCTGCGCTTTTACCCCTCGCTCTTTCCTTCAGCATCATCATCAGGGCTGTGTTCAGTAGGGAGAAATGTTTTGGAACGGTGTGAAACAGGAAGGAACTTCTCCCATAAGAACACAGCATTTATGGCGGCAAGTAGCCTTGTGGTTAGAGCGTTGGGCCAGTAACCAGAAGGTTGCTGGATCGAATCCTCGAGCTGACGAGGTAAAAATCTGTCGTTCTGCCCCCGCCCTGTTCCCCGGGTGCCAAAGACGTGGATGTGGATTAAGGCAGCCCCCCGCACCTCTCTGATTCAGATGGTTTGGGTTAAATGCGGAAGACAGTTGGACAACTGACTAGGTATCCCCCTTTCCCATTTGTTTTTGCCCAAATTGTGAGTATAATTGGAAAACAATGGAGTGAGCTATATGGAAGAGAACGGTGAGCTTGACACGATGTGAAGTGGACAGGTTGGACTGGATGTGAATTGGAGAGGTACTGTAGAGTTAAAGAAGCATGTTCAACAGCACAATAGGGAGAAAGGAGAGAGCTGCATTGTTATACAAGCTGACAATGGTGTAGGACTGTGACTGTGCGTTTGTGCTACAAAATCAGATAACAGTGCAACTATACCACAGTTATGCGTGAATGACGCATGAGTCGTGTGAATCATATGAGTCGTGTGAATCATACGAGTCCTATGAATCATATGAGTCGTGTGAATCAGAAAGGTATCCGAACTGTAGTATCTCTCCTTAAGAGACTCAGTACAGAGAACGAATTTACTTTGACCTCACCGTCAGGGGGCCTGTTGGAGGTGGCCACCACCACTACCCCGGTCCTGAACAACGTCTGAAACAGCTGTTTCAGAATCATCGCATCAGCGATGTCAGTCACCTGGAGGGAGGGGGCGAGAGAGAGAGAGAGAGAGAGAGAGAGAGAGAGAGAGAGAGAGAGAGAGAGAGAGAGAGAGAGAGAGAGAGAATTTAAAGGCAGCCAGACTACAATGTGCCTTCTCTTGTGGCAGACAAGCATATGGTTGTGAGTGCATATATGTCAACACATGGGAGCTGAGAATAACCACGCAATCTCCTGAGCTGATTAAAGTCATTTAGGTGTACGTCATTTCTATTCTTTCACCCTGGTCATGGTCACACCCGCCATCCCATTGCAAATGGTCACGAAGCAGCTTTCTGTCATGGACAAGTAGCCAAGCCAACGCGGCGAGGCTGAGCTAATCAACTAAACAGACAAAGCGAGAGAAAGAAAAGAATAACAAAAAAATGAAAGCAATATGAATTCAAACAGGGGCCACAATGGCAAACAAAGCGACTCCCAGATGGCCGCACAAAAGGTGTGAAGTGTGTGTGATTGTGTGTGCGTGTGAGATGGAGGACATTTTGTGAAGAGGGCCCTGGCGGCGTTACTGTCCCTGAGCTGCTGCTGGCCTCTACAATCATTATCCATTAGCACTATGGAACCGCTGGCTTTTCCACCAACAGACAACTACACGGCACTATGTTGAATCAATCCACACATGTGAAGAGGACATTGGCAAACATAATGAGCGACTGATTGACTGACCATCTTACCAAATAGTAAAACTGTACTGTACTTCTGTCCCCCGCCCCCAATATCTCTATGATCACTAATCTATCTCCTTGGTGAAATCCACTCTAATGTATTTCATTAGGAATCAAGCAGACTGTAGTCCATGTAGGGTTGTCCAACTTGTGGATAAGAGGAACGGTGTTCCTGGTCCCTCCCCCTCCTTAACGTCCCTCTCTTTTCCTTGCCTTAAAGACACTTATGACTGCCATCCCCACAGCATATGCTGCCTTTCTTAGCCTGGAGTGTCTTCTACTTTCACATGCTAACCCCTATGAACTCTGCCAATACTACATTAGCATCGGAGCTAAAGCCTTGATTTTGCAACAAGGCAGCAAGAGGCACTCTCCTTCAGCAAATTATGGTGTGTGTGTGTGTGTGTGTGTGTGTGTGTGTGTGTGTGTGTGTGTGTCACATCCACATAAAGCCAAGCCAAGGTGCCTGGGCCCTATATACTCACTGAATAGGCCCCATTTCCTCCAGCCGTTATTTTTCATTTTAATTTCAAAAGAATCATTTAATTATGACCTTTATCCAACCCGTATTTGTTTATTCATGGGCCCTAAACACACCACACACTCCAAGGGCCGATATTGATTGCTGAATACGAAGAGAGGCGGGAGAGATAGATACGAAAGGTTTCCCAGAGAAGGGGGGCTAATATACTGCACTTGTGTAACACAAAAACAACGGTGCGACCGCCGCCACCACCACTGTCGATATTCAAATGAGCATCCAATTACTCTAGCGGGGAGTCAGTTTACCGCGGCGTCGCACTTGGGTGCCAAATTAGGCCTCTTTTGATCTTACACCCCTTTACGTACACAACAACACAACCTGAGTAATTTCACAGATAGGCCCCACTGACTGGGGTTCTGAGACAATGAAAGCCTGAGGCGCTTTCTTCCCACTCTGTCTCTGTCCTCAGTCTCTCTTCCTCAGTCTCTCCATCCCTCTCTCCGTCTCAGGCGTCCTTCTCAATGCCCAGTATTCATTAGAGAGACTTGGAGGGGGACAAAGGGGGGGGGGGCTACAAATTACTGATAATGGCACAGTGCTAATGAAGAGAAAGGAGAAATGTCATTAGCATTTAAGAGGATAAGATCCATCTGACCCGCTGCTGCCGCCAGTCGCTTTCCAGCGCCACTCACTTAAGGAAGCAGGCGAGTGCGACTGATACCCACATAGCCTAATTTGCATGGCTGAGTGGAGGAGGATGCTGATTGGTATGGACCCTCAACTCCCCCCACCCCCCCACACACACTCTGTTCCCCACTCCTTCCTTCCCTCCCTCCCATTCGTCCTCTTGTTTATGCATCATATACAACACACGTGTGTTGTCCATATTCGCCGGTAGCAACAGTCGAGAAGCAAAGAAAGCAAAGCAGCAAGGCAACCATAAACAAAACAAATCAATGAGGATGTGAGAGGAGAGTGTGCAGCAATTTAAAATGTGAAAATAGACAATGAAAGGAGAGGCTCTTGTTCCACACCGATGCACCCTGGGAGTGATTAGAGAGAGAGAGACATTGCCTTGGGTGATCTTTGACCCCCCCCCTCCCATAAGGATGAATGATAATACCTATGAGTCTTATTGTTGCTCACTGAGAAGCAAGGCTATATGCCTCTCAATGCAGATATCAACTAGCCAGCATGACAAAACAGCTAAAAAGCAGAGTACTGGTCTTATTTGTCCCAGTGGATACATCACTACTGTTAGGATTGTCGGAAAGGCAACATTTATTTTAAATACTGCTGGACTGCTTATAAGAGGTACCTATGATCCAGCGCAAATGTGTGGGGATGCAGCTTCCTTCATGTAAAACATCTGTTTCAGTGCCTCTAGTAGGGTTTCAGAGTGCTGCTACACTCACACCAACCACTAGGTGGCTTCAGCCCTGTTTAAGTGAGTGTGAGGACACTTAGCACCTTGCCCTCAGATGGCTCTAAGCAAGAGTAGGACATGGGGAAATACTCTAGTCATTAGCCTGCCTATGATCTAGCCTACTGTTCATCAGTATAAATGAGATGTTCATGTTTTGAAGGATCTGCTAATTCTGTCCATGTCATCATCCCCATTAGCTGGCACATAAAACTCCACTGACTAAATCAGCGTTCTGTCTTATTAGTTTGTGCAGTCGAGAGTTAATGGGAATTACAGTGTTTGTTGTTTTGTGCCTTTTGTTATGCTGTTTTTTAACTATAGTTTGTTCTGTGTTCAAAAACACCTGCTTGAGTCACCTCATGTCCTCCTTGTTCCACACACACACACGCACGCACACACACACACACACACACACACTCACCTGAAACTCATCAAAACACAAGACACAGGTTTCATTGCTGATCTCCATGGCAACCGGCGAGATGGGGTCATAGGTGAACATTTTCCCCAGCCTCCGTTGAGGAGTGCTTTGTTTCCTCCGGTGGATCCCTTAAACAAGGTTACACAATCGTCAGACACAAACATCTTAAAGCACACCTGCATCTGAAATTCAAACCCCCTAACAATGCATAGTAGTAGTAACAGCAGTAATTTCACTTATATGCATAATGGTACACAATTATGGCATCAGGATCAACAGAGAGTGAGGTAAATATACGATACAGAATGTATGGAGGTGTCAGACTTGCTCAAAGTCAAGCAAACAAACCTCTGACAGCTGTATATTAAGAGACATACTAGGAGGAGAGTACTAACTTTTGTGGATGTCCAACATGAAGCTGTTAAAATGGACCCTTTTCTTACGTCCGTTATCCACGTGAGAGTAAAACATATCCATAAGCATGGTCTTCCCTGTGCCTGGAGTTTCCCCCCAAAAAAGACGGACAAGAACGAAACATATATTCATCATAAAATATAGTTAACAATATCCCCCCAGAAAAGCATGAAAGATGACAATACCATGCCTATTCAGTAGTAACAGGGTAAGCCACAAACTGAATCTAAGTAAGTGTTAGAACTATCATATGTGTTATAACCTATAGATAATGTTTTAACTGGCAGATAATGCATTATATTTAGCAGATAATGGGTTATACTTTGTAGATCATGTTTTAACTAGCAGATTATGTCTTATAACTTGTGGGTAATGTGTTGAAAGTGAGCGCCACCCGGTATGAGGTGGACCTATAGAGTTGCTTGTAAAAGGTGGATGGAACAACTGCCCCCGGTTAGAGGGAGACAGCTTAGTAGGAGATGGGTTTATTGCCAGCTGCAACACACACTAGCATTACAGGAGAAAAGCAGTGATTGTGATAAATGTGATAGAAGTGTGAAGATGCATGGTATTTTAGGAAGTGACACACACTAAAGGAGTCGAGAGGTGGTAGTCCTTGAATGGAGAAGTCCAGAGGTGAAAGATAATGTGTTACAACCTGCAGATAATGTGTCTTACCAACATCACCATGGATATAGAACCCTCTGGGTGGTGGTAGGGGAAGCTGGCGCTCCTCCTGTGGATTAAACATAAATAAACAGGCATGACTGTCACCAAAATGTCAAATGTAACAATGCTTGTTTTTCACAACATCTTTCACAGATGCTTGTTGTCATTGACAATAAGCATGTCAATCCAGCTATTATGAGAATTGGAATGAGATGGGTCATATTGAGAAAGGGGATCACTGAGTAGCTAGCTATATTAATGAATTATCATTGAATCAAATTACACTAGAAAGTATAGGCCTATGGAACATAGACTATTCATTTCCATATCATTGTTTAAATCCGGAATTACCGTCAGGGCATCAAGCCTTGGAGTACTACAGTATGATTCCAGTTCTCTAGACAACTAGCCTACTGCAGTGGAGCAAGACAAAGGACATCTAATCAACAAGACAGGGTTCCCACGAAGAAAGCATAATCAGCAGAACAATGGGGGGGGGGATAGGGAGGACTGTAGAGGTTCATCCGAGGTCTAGTGCAGTGTTTCCCAACTCCAGTTCTTCAGTACCCCAAACAGTACCCATTTTTGTTGTAGTTCCGTACAAGCACACCTGATTCAACTTGTCAACTAATCAACAGGCCCTCAATTGAATCAGGGGAGTTTGTCCAGGGCTAAAACAAAAATATGTTACGTTGGGAGGACTGGAGATAGGAAACCCTGGTCTAGTGGACGTCTACAAACCCACCGGGTTGGACTGGCTGATTGAGATACTGTGTTGAAGTGGTGTGGTGGTGGCAGTGTTAAGTCATTCCTGAATTGTCCTGATTTTATCCTACAATCACATAATCATAGGCCCACTGTTTGCAACTTCTTGACCAGGTTGTTGTGGAAAAAGATAAGTTGTTGTCCTCCGTAAACTACCTCACAGATAATGTTTTTTTGGAGCAGATTTAATTTAGCCTACAATTCAGCAGCAACATTAGTCAGTGTCCACTGCCCTTCATGAAGCACCAGACTCTCATATCTCACGACAATGGCTGATTCATTGGTGGAAAAAAAACATTCCTCCCCTTCTTCCCACCCTCCCGTCTCCCTGTCCTGTCTTCTCCGCCTCTCTCCTTCCCTGTCCTGTCCTCCACTGAGGTGAAATGCTGGAAGACAGTGTGTGACTTCTCACTGACTTTCCAAGCTGCTCTCTGGAAACGCGGGCAGTAATTGTCGGTGGTGGCTGGCAGCCATGTTTTAATGTTACGGCAGAGTGGAGAAGGACAAGGAATGCCTCTCCTCAGTCAGTCGGCCCTCCACACAGCTCAGTCGCCAATTTTCACTCTCACGCTCATCCTGCACCGGCTCTCGAGTGTAGAATAGCTCACGGGCAAAAAGTTCACGTGTCAACAGGTTAGTGTCAGAGGTTGAGATCTTTGTTATAGACCCCATTTTTATATCCTGTAACCATAACAATCAGTCCACTTCTAAGAAAGGTGAAATGTCAATGAGGACTGTTATGATGGTTGGGTATCTTAACAACTGGTAAAACTGACCAAGGCCTAGTAGACAGGATGACCAATCTGACTTGAATTGGGGTGGATCCTTCATAAACACTGTACCATTGTAAGCCACTACAAAAACATGCCACATTGGGTCAATATTAAGTCAAGTGTAGTCTGCTCATAGTCAGTCAGAGTACAATAGTGAATGAATGCCAACAGAGAGAGCAGACAGCAGCAACATGACCTGATTCAAAACAGTGTAATTGCATAAGAACTCTATTCATGTGGTGTGTGTGTGTGTGTGTGTATGTATGTGGCAGACTGACAAACAAGGATGAAGAGGAGAGGGGGTACACATCAGTATTTTCAGTCCGGAATGTACTAGACAATGGGGATGCCCTCATTACTGCACCGGGATGATGAGAGAGGAGAACCAGGGCCACCACAGCAGGAGGTCTCTCTTTCCTGCGATCCAAAACATCTCATCCTACCCCGCTCTGTCAGTGTGCCTGCCAGACCCCTACACCCCCACCCCATAGCATAGACATCTCAACCGTTCCCTGACCTAAAAAAAAAACAGCCCCCCCATACAGACCTAAAACCGCCACACCCACAAATACACGCACACCCCTTACCCTCCCACTGACCAGGGCTCCAAAAACATTAGGGGTACAAAGAAAGTCAGTGTGGCAGGCAGATCCTCTGTAATGTCCCATGGTGCCCTGCTCCAAAATGTTTGATGTCAATGGAGCTTCGTGCAAGGCTAACAGTCCAGATACCATTCAATTTATAAAGCTCATCTAGCAGAATTAAGCTATTTAATGATTGGGCAATGGCAATCTAACTGTGTATGACTAGGCCTAATAATGGTGTTGTGTCACATGTAGACCTTATGGATCAGCTAGACTACTATTGAACTGAGGAACAATGTGGCTTTCCACAAACGCTCTACAACTGGTAAAGGGAATTTTGCTTCGGAGCATTGCTTGGTTTGCAAAACTCTGTACATACTAGTAGTTGTTTTATTGTACTGCAATCTATCCCTTCTCACTGAATCGAGTCTTGATAGTGTTTCATCAACATTCTCTCGAAAGCACACAGGGCCATAATGTTAGGTGAGGGCAAGCCAAATGTCAGGAACATTATAATCAAGTGACTAATTGCTTCTGTTTGCTAACTGGGACACAGTAGGGGGAAAACACTGGAGAATACTGATCCAGTTAGTTAGAGGCATGCTGTGAGTGAGTCATCCAATGACAATCCAGCATTCTCCATCAACCTTAAAAGTATAGGAAGGAGAAAGCTTCTATGAAAGTTGTAATAACTATGATGCAATATTCACATAGGAATAAATAATATCAACTAACCATGCAATACAAAAAGGACAACCATTCAGCATGAAATGATGTATTGCATCAATGTGTTGCATTAGCTAGTGCATCAGTCATGTGATCTATACCTCTTCTGTGGGAGCATCATCCCCTTCAGTTTTGCTCAGTTTGTAATCGTTTACTTTCTGTTGATTTGCTTTGCTGTCTTTTGCCTCCTTCACCTTAGGCTTGGGTGGGGTCAGGTAGATGCTGTTGGAATACCCTCGCAGGGTTTTCTGCAGTTGCCCCAGCTGATGTAGAGCATCTATTTGTTGAGTGTCCTCCACTAGCGAGCCACAGCGGATGAGACTGTCATAGTGCTGCTCAATAGTTCTGGTGGACGCCGAGGTGTCTGCCCTGGCTTTGTTCAAGGGGGTCAAAGGTGATGTGGATGGATTACATGTGCTTGTTGTGTAGCCTGGCAAAGACGAGGATGAAGACAACGATACAGTGTACCATCAACACATACAGTCGACATACAACAGCAGATTATTATCAACACACAACTATAATACTGTATGTTCATGTTAGGAATTAATAGTTGATCATCATGCCAATAAGTCTCATCACATTTATTTTTGTAAATGGGAGTGTATCAAAGACTAAGAGGCTAGCTAGTTAGCCCTTTATGTACTGTAATGCACACCAAATCAACGTGCTAACAGGCTACAGCTAGCAATTTACGTTAGCTAATGTTATGCAAGTTATCTAACTGTAAGCTTGGACAACAGTATCAATCCTCTGAATGATCCCCAAATGAAACATTTGGACAACATGTAGAATCTCTCACCTTTTGCAATGCTGCTCGTGGAAATCCAAATGTTGTTTTGAGTGTGTTTTATTAAATATCTACCTAAACATCTTGTTGCCAAAGACGATGTGTAGGCCGCCATCTTGATTCAATGGAGAGAAACTTTATTTATAATCATCTATAATCACCAGAACAGTTATGACACAAGCCATTTTCTTTGTAATAAACTACGTTATGGGCGCGTTATAAAGCCAATCAAGATGTTTAACATTTTATATGTCTTGTAAAGTATATTTTTGTACACGTAGCTATTTTGTTGAATTTGTGAGGAATGAAATGCAACACTTTACACGGCTAATTTAACACTGACTTGCTAATATTTCTGATAGTATAGTACAATTATCAGCCAATTAAATGTGAATGCGCTGAGACATCAGGACTACGTTCAGTACGTTTTTACGTTCTTGGAGCATTCAATTGAGCGGAAAGAACCAGTTGAAAAACGGAGTGTTTGGGTTGTGGGTTGAGGAACGCTCTCAGCATGGCTATTTCCCTTTAAATACGTAACTTATTGCTTCAAGCCACACCTCGCGCACCCACCAAACGTTTATTCAATAACGTTTTGTGGCAACATGTCGTTCAGTATAATATGTTCCGCAACGTAGCAAAAGTTCAAGAGAACTAAACGCACCTCTATTGTAAATGTATGGCGCTTTCAAAACTATTGGGAACTAAGAAAAATCGAGGTCAAATCATAATGTGATCAGGTCGGAGCTCTAGAAAGATGCCAGAGTTCTCAACATGGAATTCCGAGTTGGATGACCATTCAAAACATTTTATCCCTGGCGCTATTTTTTTCCGAGCTCCCAGTTGTCTTGAGTACGCTGAAGTTTGAAATCGGAGATTTCCGAGTTCCCCGTTTTTTTACGCGCCAAAAACACACGGAAGCTGCCAAGTGTCAGCTGCTCCTCAGCTGATCGGAAGTGGAGCGAGCAACCCCAAACGAAAGGGTTAGTGCTATCCGGAATCCTTGGGACGTTCCTACACTAAGCCCTACTACCCTTACCACTTTAAATGATGTCAACTTCAATGGGGGGTAGGGACGTGCTATAGACCCTGGTATTAATGTCTATGTGTAGACACTTGCCGTGACCTCACTCTCGGAGGGAAGAGTTAGGATATATGCAAAACATTTTTTTTTAAATATATACTATTCATACATGCGTATTAATACACACGTGTACATGTTTGAAATAGGAAAAATATAAGCACCCACCCATTTATTCATATTATTATTATTATAGGGGACGTCCCAAGGATCCAGAATAACACGGACCCAAACGGCAGGGCGATTGCGGCTAACCAAGCTAGTGGGGGAGAAATGGCTGATACTATAGCTGATACAAGGAGGCTATTCTCCAAGCCTCAGAACTTGAACGACGCGTATGGACCCCCAAGTAACTTTCTAGAGATTGATGTGAGCAACCCTGAAACGATCGGTGTCGGGAGGACCAGGTTTACCACGTATGAAATAAGACTGAAGGTGAGCATACAAGATAGCTAATCAAATAAATAGGCAAACCATTAGCTTGCTCTTTAGGGCAGTGGACCTGGTCAACTTGATAAAGGGGATTAGGTTTAGTTAGGGTTACACTAAGAAAGAGACCAGTCAGATGTAGACAATATTCGAACGGTCAAATCGGTTAACTAGCTTTTAGCCACGGAGTAGGTAGGTAGTTGTTAGTAGCTATAACAGTTAATTAGACGGCGGATTTAGTTTTTTTTTAAACTAACATACTTGGCATTTAACCAATTAAGCTGTGTATTAAAAATATTAAACTATTTCTGGCGAGGTTATCAGAGCATTGTTGATACAATATTATTTAAATGGGCCTCCAGTTTTGGTCGATAGCCTAGCCAGGTAGCTAGCGAACTGTTAGCTTCTCTGACTTCAGGAATGTGAAGTCAATGGAAAGTTACAAATATGTTGTTGACAGTGGGTCTTGTTTTGTGTCCTGTTTGCAAGAGCCTCATGGCCAAAGGCCATGGAGCCATATAACTAACTAGCTAGTTTGTATTGTCTTTAACGAGTTAATTGTTTTACAAACCGTTAACAGATCCTTGTTGTGTTCCAGCCACACCCCTGTCATAGAGTGTAAATGGTAGATAGTTAATGAGTTTGGGACTACCAGGTTCAATCTGTATTTTTGTCTAAATTGAGTAATTGGCATAGCTTTGTTCTGTTCAATGTGCTTTACCTATATAATAGTACTCGAAATACCCCAATTCATGTTAAGTTCAAAATAATATAATATAGAAATTGCTGACACCTTTCAAACCAATAAGGGTCCTGAACTTTAAAGCCAATTGTCCTAGAATCATCTTTTTGCAGATAGAACATTATAGTCCCAAACTCTCGATTTGTCACACACCAACAGAAGCAGAGAGCTCAACAAGGGTTTATTTTAACACAATAAAATAGTCTTTCATGCTAAGTCTCTACCCAAAAGAAGAGCTTGGAGACCAGCTCACTCACTCAAGAAATGTTGCCTCTCCATGCCTCTACTCAGATATTGAGCAATACAGATGAGTCCAGTGTTTTTCTCTCCCCCTCTCTTATTAGTCATAGCAATACTTTTCCAGTAAAGGGACTCTCTGTGTAAAATGCAGTTCTATGACATTTTGGTGTACTGAAACTACTGGCCAGCTTCTCTGGAATGAAGACAGGATGTTGAGCCAGGCTCAGCATCAGCGAGCCCCACAGTCTACTTACCCATGCATTTCCTTTCTGCTCTGCTGGGGTGGAGAGGTGGGGGCTGGGGGGTAAACAGTACAGATGCATGTCCTCACAAAGCTAGACCTCCTTGCTTCCCTCTGGTGGGGAGAGGATTGGACGGGAGGAATCGAGGAAGTACTTTGGAGATTCACCTCTGGTCTCATCCATATTTATAAACTACTATGGAGAGTGAAAGTCAGTCATCAACAACTGTTTAACCCTCAAATTAGTTGCTATTGATTGCTTGTAAGGAAAAGTTACTCAATGTGTCATCATGACAATAACGATTGACAGACTTAATGCATGGGGTATAATACAATTTTAAAACCTGTCTGGAGCTTGTTCAAATTTTATATGAAAGCTAAAAGGTACCAACTCAATACCAGTTACCAACACAACACTTTTTAAGGCTGCTGAAAAGGCTCTAGTTTTCATCCTCTACTTTTGTGCTATTTGTTTCACACCACTATTTCCAACACAGGGTGCATAATACAAAACAAATTACCAGAATTATTGCATTTCAAGCAGTACATCAAGAGCTAAGCATGTTATCACCGTACCACTGTCAACCCTGTGATTGTCTGGGCTGTCTCTCGTTGTTTTCAGTAGTGTGGTGGTTTAGCGCAGCATGGCCCTATAGTATTTATAGCTTCCCCCTACCTAGAGAAGCCCGTCTGCGGGCATTAGAGCTGAATATAAGGCTACTGTACTTGATTAGCGTGTAATAATTAGCATATGCGTGTAATCAGCATTTATTGTGCGCCTCATGGCCCTCTGTGACCCTGCTTTGCATAAGAGCCAGGGATAAGAGGAGCATCCCTCACTTCTCAACAAACGTGGTGTCAACTTTGCTTCGCTTCTCTCCTCTTTCCTTTCTTCTCCCTTTCTTTGGAAGTGTTTTACTCCTGTTTTCTAAAGGCATTTAGACTATACCAGAAGGTCTGCCTGGTACCTTGGCCAGCTTGGAATGCTTTGCAGTGTTGCTTGTGTTTCGGGTTCTCTCACCGCTTAGCTATAATATTTTCCCCCTGTATTTATGCAATGAAATGTTAGTAGATCAACCCCCCCCCCCCCCCCAGTCCCTCTCATCATCCCAAATCACCCCCCCATCCCATGGCAGTGAGAGCCCGTACGGCCGTACTGAGAGTCTTTTTAATCCCCTCATTGATAGGGGAGAAGAATGCATCAGGCTGGTTTGTGGAGAGGGGAATGCTTCATCCCTGTCCTCGTATGGGCTCCCCCACTTACTCCCACCCCCCTGGGGAGGCCACAAAAGCACCCCCTCGCTCTCCATCCAACATAGCCCTGCATCTCCAACATCCCTCGCCCAGCCTAGTCCAGAGAATAGTCACCTTAGTCTACGAGGACTCTATCAGATCTACTCATATGACACCTGACCTTTAACAGGTGAAATGTGTGCTTTGCTTTTGTCACCTCTTCACTGCTATGCCTCCTATAGGCTACCTTCTATACTTTGGGTGTGTTTGTAAATTCAATCTGGAGTGCCAGAGTGTGCTCTGGGCATTTGTAAATTCAGAGCGTTGTCAGATTGTCCGTTAGTAAATTCAGAACGTTTCGCTCTCTGAGAGGTTCAGAATGCACACTGGACGCTCTGACCAATGAGTAGGGTTGAGCCGAGCGTTCTGACCTCACAACGGCAGTCAAGCACCCAAACTAACTGGCTAACGTTGGCTAGCTTGCTAGCTACTTCCAGACACAAATGAGAGAACACTTCATTTTACTCGCCCCTGCAGAGCTAGTTAGGCAGTTTTATGTTATCCAGAGCATTGTTGACTGTAACTGTGCTGCTGGCAGCAAATTAATTACGCTTTTTTACCGACGGTTACTGACACCTGCCATATTGAACAGGTGTTGAGCGTTGGTAAATTCATCAGTTAATTCTGCGCTCTGGCACACTCAGACAAGAGTGCTCTGAAATCAGAGTAGATGGCCTGAGTGTATTTTGGAACGCACCCTTTGAGTTCCTGTTTCTTTGGTTCCTACTACTCCTTCTGTCCCCACTTCAGTATCTATGGTAACTGTTGCACAACTCTTTCAGACAAGTAGTATTATACCTTAATCATGCAATGGTTTGGTAGTATGTTAATTTCTGTGATATTACGGTGTTCGCTGATATGGTCCTATTTAACATTTTCATAGTCAGTGCCGAGGTCAGTTTATGGTGAAAGGTGACATTAGGGTCCCTGTGAGAGAAAGTGTGACCAGTCAATTGTTTAGGCCTAATTGATTGAATATCAGAAACTGCGTTGTGCGTTGCAGATGGTGAGTTTCTCTGCTAAAACCAGCATCATGTCCTCAAGTTAACCTAGAATTCACGTGTTCGACTTGTAAACCTGAAAATGTGGTCTTGTGTAAAATAATAGAATGTTGTCTTTGGTCTTTCCGTTTGTCATTTGTTATATTTAAACTGTGTCTTCTGCTAATAATATACTGTTCAAATAAGCCCCCTGATAATAGAAGGCTATTGCTAACATATTGGATAGCCTAATTGGTAGTTCACTTTCATGGGCTTTAGTTCAGGGTATTTTTTTACGTGTCTTGAATGTTGAGGAGATGCTCTCATCACAGTCCTAATGTCTCTCAATGATTCAGTTTGATGTGAGGGTGAGAGGACTTTTCTCTCGCGCTCTCAACAGAGTACTGTATGTTTTTGAACTCGGAAAACGGGGGGAAAGCTTCACCACCAACATTAGACCTTGCCTTTGGTAGCCTCCATCTCCCCCTTCAGAGAGCACACAGAAGAGTGTGGACTTTGGGATCTCACTTTGTTTATGGACAGACAGGAGCATATAAAAGTGCTTCTTACTACAGCTCTCTCTCTCTCTTCCATTCCTCCACCTCGCCACTTCTATAGCCTCCCCCACTTTCTTTCTCTCTTCCATTTGGGGGGGAAAAACATTTGGTCATTAATAAAATAGGGAGGGGTGTGGGTGGAGGGGCCTTGTCAGGCACAGTCAAGTATAATCCAAACTCTACACCATCCTCTGACAACTATTTTAATGGAAATGGGGAACATATTGTATCAAGGCTACCATATCCTACTTGAAATGACAGTATCAAAAGTGGGAGTTGATACTATGGCAACAAAGCAGCTTTCTGCCAGCTAGGCGAGTTGGAGAGAGTCGAGGGAAGGCTGTAGGGGCGAGAGAGGGAAAGTGCACAGGGGAAACGACAGAGAGGGGGAGACCCACGGCCCCAACGCCATTGTTCTCTCCTCTTTCCCTTTTAGAATATGATGCGATGAGATGGTATTGTGCTGCCATTTTTCATACTTTTTATTTTTGAAAGGGAGAGCTAGGGGAGGGTAAGAAGGGGGCAGGGGGGGTTAGGGATGCGGCACTCTCGAACTTGACTTAATCCATCCTGCTAAAAGCTAATGCATAGGCGGCCTTGAACCATTTTCACAAGAGAGGGGTGACCTTTCTCTTGAGGGTTTTGGGCTCTTTTCTCCCCCAAGTCTTTAATGAGCTATGGTATTGTCTCTTCCTACACATGATGTTTCACATGCATTTCTAATGCAGCGGTGGGTTACTCAAGGGTTTCTATTCCTGCGATGTGAAAGCTTTTAGTAGGCCACTGGCTCAGTGAAGTGTAGTTGGAAGTTGGGTATTTTTGTGTTGTTTATGAAATGGACCCTGTGCACTCACTTGCTTAGGCTTACGTTTCTCTCGCTCTGCCTTGCTTTGTCTGTCGCGCTTTGTCTGTCGCGCTTTCCCTCTCTCTTTCTCGCTCTCTGTCTGTATGAAGCATAACCTAATCACCATAGTCTAGGCTGTTCATGGAAAGACTACTTATACAATGTTATAGCAGTAACTCAAACTTTAATCACTTTTTACATTATCTTTCTGTTGTAATTCATTCTTATCTTGTCTAACTGCTCAGGTCCAGCTAGGTATTGTATTTCAAAATGCATTGTCATTGTGATTATTCAAAATGAGCATGGTACAGGTAACTGCCAAAATAAAGGAAACACCAACTTAATATGGCGTTGGGCCACCACGAGTCAGAACAGCTTCAATGCACCTTGGCATAGATTCTACAAGTCTCCAATGTTCTATTGGAGGGATGCAACACCGTTCTTCCATGTGAAATTCCATCATTTGGCTTTTTGTTGTTGGTGGTGCTGCTCCAGAATCTCCCACAAGTGTTCAATTGGGTTGATTTCTGGTGACTGAGACGGCCATGTGGTTTACATTAACTTCCCATATTCTGTTTTCGCAGTTTTCAGGGGCTTTGTTAGAGTTCAGAAATCTGCATTTTCAAAACGCAGACCATCAAAAAATCTGCATTTTATACCATTTCACCTGTGTTTTACATTGAAAGTCAAGTTTTGTTTGCTTCAATAGAGTCGTCAGGTAGCTATAGTTTTCCTTCACAGAAAATACATTAGTGCAACACATTCAGCAGAAAATAGCTTTAATTTTTTATCAGATGACAACACAAATGCAACACTATTTGGCTAGCATACTTTAGCTTTAATTTTTTATCAGATGACAACACAAATGCAACGCTATTTGGCTAGCATACACACATACATTTGTTTACAATAAAAATGCAAGGTATTTCTGGCAAACTATGCATGGTTATCATATTTCTAATGTTTATCATATAAATGTAGTCAGGTACATTTCCGAATGTTTTGCTTGAAGTTAATCTTGCATTTAACTGGAGAAAAGTAGGCTACACTGAGAAAGGTAGCTCCACATCAGTCAGAGCACCATGCCTGCTGATAAAATGCCTATTTGTGAATTCTCATCCGAGTGGAGAAGTGCAGCTGAAGCACAAAATTTGTCTGATGCAGAGCAGAAATTTAAAATAAGAAGCATTTTAGATCTGAGCTTACAAAACGCAGGAACATATTTGTTATGCATTTTTCTTTTCTCTGAAAAACAGAATTCTGAGTTAATACAATTCCTGGTTTTGTTTTTCCAGGTTTTCGTTCTGAAAACAGTATTATTATTTATTTATTTTAAATAGAAAAATAACCAAATTGGGTGTTCTCAGTCCGCAACTGTGTTTAAACTAGAGGTCGGCCGATTATGATTTTTCAACGCCGATACCGATTTATTGGAGGGCCAAAAAAGCTGCTACCGATTAAACTCTTGAAGCTAGGTGGCACTATTTTTATGTTTGGAAAATTACGTTCCCAAAGTAAACGGCCTAGGACCAGATGCTAGAATATTTGACAGATTAGGATAGAAAACACTCTAAAGTTTCCAAAACTGTCAAAATATTGTCTGTGAGTATAACACAACTGATATTGCAGGCGAAACCCTGAGGAAAATCCAATCAGGAAGTGCCTCTTATTTTGAAACCCTTCTGTTCCTATCAACCAGATTCCTTTTTCTATGGCTTCCCTAAGGTTTCAACAGTCTTTAGACATAGTTTCAGGCTTTTATTTTGAAAAATGAGCGTGAAAGATCACATAGCGTAAGTGGATCCTTCTGTAGCTCAGTTGGTAGAGCATGGCGCTTGTAACGCCAGGGTAGTGGGTTTGATCCCCGGGACCACCCATACGTAGAATGTATGCACACATGACTGTAAGTCGCTTTGGATAAAAGCGTCTGCTAAATGGCATATATATGGATAGGTGGGGGTTCTCGGAGTGAGTTTTTGCGCTACAGAGTAAAGTGGCCATTGTTTCTCCCTCTGTTATTGAAAAACCTACACACTAGGTTGATATTATCGAATATATATTTTAAAATCTACCTGAGGCATGATTATAAAAAAACGTTTAACATGTTTCTGTGGACATTATGGAGACTATTTGGAATTTCCGTCTGCGTTGTCGTGACCGCTCTTTCCTGTGGATTTCTGAACATAACGCAACAAACAAACGTTGGTATTTTGGGTATAAAAATAATCTTTATGGAACAAAAGGAACATTTGTTGTGTAACTGGGAGTCTCGTGAGTGAAAACACCCAAAGATCATCAAAGGTAAACAGTTGATTTGATTGGTTTTCTGATTTTCGTGACCAAGCTTCCTGATGCTAAGTGTACATAATGCTATGTTATGCTATCGATAAATTTACACAAACGCTTGGATTGCTTTCGCTGTAAAGCATCATTTCAATCTGAGACGACAGGTGGATCAACAAAAGGCTAAACTGTGTTTTGCAATATTGCACTTGTGATTTCATGAATATGAATATTTTTTAGTAATATTATTTGACTGTAGCGCTATGCTATTCAGCGGTTGCTGACGACAAATGATCCCGCGACAGGGATGGGTAGCGTCAAGAATTTAATTGGACAATTTAAAAAAAAATGTTTTATTTGTAATAATGACAATTACAACAATACTGAATTAACACTTGTTTTAACTTAATATAAAAATAATAATAAAATATATGCTATTTAGCCTTTTATCAAAGCGATAAGTCATGTGTGCATACATTCTACGTGAATCGAACCCACTGTTCAATTTGTTTTAAATGCTCAAAAACAATAATGAAACATGTTCAATTTGTTTTAAATAATGCAAAAACAAAGTGTTGGAGGAGAAAGTAATATGTGCCATGTAAAAAAGCTCACGTTTAAGTTCCTTGCTCAGGTGGTTCCTTTTAACATGAGACTTCAATATTCCCAGGTAAGAAGTTTTAGGTTGTAGTTATTATTGGACTATTTCTCTTTATACCATTTGTATTTCATATACCTTTGATTATTGGATGTGCTTATAGGCACTATAATATTGCCAGTGTAACAGTATAGCTTCTGTCCCCTTCCTTGCCCCTTCCTGGGCTCGAACCAGGAACACCTCGACAACAGCCACACTCGAAGCATCGTTACCCATCGCTCCACAAAAGCCGCGGGGAATAACTACTCCAAATCGAAAAGCGAGTGACGTTTGAAACAACAGTATTAGCCCACACTCTGCTATCTAGCTAGCCATTTCACATTGGTTACACCAGTCATTAGGCTGATAGGCTTGAAGTCATTGAAGTCAACAGTGCTGTGCTTGTGAAGAACTGCTGGCAAAACGCACAAGTTCTGTTTGAATGAATGATTACGGGCCTGCTGCTGCTCAGTCAGACTGCTCTATCAAATCAGACTTGATTATAACATAATAATACACAGAAATACGAGCCTTTGGTCATTAATATGATCGAATCCGGAAACTATAATTTTGAAAACAAAACGTTTATTTCAATGAAATACGGAACCGTTAGGGATGCCACCCGTTCGGTATTTTATCTAAGTCTAAATATTCTTGCAAATTGCAAATTAGTTCGCAATGAGCCAGGCAGCCCAAACTGTTGCATATACCCTGACTCTGCGTGCAATGAACGCAAAAGAAATGACACAATTTCACCTGGTTAATATTGCCTGCTAAACTGGATTAGTAGTTATAACTAGTGATTATGATTGTTTTTTTATAAGATAAGTTTAATGCTAGCTAGCAATTTACCTTGGCTTCTACTGCATTTGCGTAACAGGCAGGCTACTTGTGGAGTGCAATGGTTAGTGTTGGACTAGTTAACTGTGCGGTTGCAAGATTGAAACCCCTGAGCTGACAAGGTGAAAATCTGTCGTTCTGCCCCTGAACAAGGCTGTTAAACCACAGTTCCTAGGCAGTCATTGAAAATAAGAATGTGTTCTTAACTGACTTGCCTTGTTAAATAAAAGGTATAAAAAATACAAATAAACATTTCTTTTTTTTAATCGGAAATCGGCGCCCAAAAATACGGGCCATTCCGATTAATCGGTCGACCTCTAGTTTAAACCACATCAGGAGACCACGTTTTGAGGTAAAAATCTAAGACATTAGAATTTTGGTTGTAGTTACCATTTAAAAGCCAGTGAGCATGCTTATTGGCAAGTGTGTTTCTAAAAATGTGATTTCGGTCTTGTTTCCTCAACGATTCCGCATTTGGTGAATGATGTTTGTTCTCAACACTAGATGCAGAAACCCATTTCAATTCCTCAAAATATCTAATGAATTTTGCCCTAGAATGTGTTAGTTGCATAATTTTACATCAAAGGTCTTTGGTGCAGTATTTCACAAGTTTTAAAAAAAATGTGCGATGTGTTAACAAAGTCTGAGCTGCTGGACAGGTGTCTCACTGGCTATGCTATTGGATTGAGAGCAATCACCGCAGATGGGATCCTGAGTGGCGCTGTGGTCTAAGGCACTACGTCTCAGTGCCAGAGGCTTCACTACAGACACCCTGGTTCGAATCCAGGCTGTATCGCAGCCTGCCCTCATAAGGCACACAATTGGCCCAGGGTCATCTGGGTTTGGCCGATGTAAATAGGAATTTGTTCTGAACCGACATGCCTAGTTAAAGGTTAAATACGTTTAAAAAATGTTCACCTCATGTTAGTGGGTAAATGGACATTGTCAAATCAAAACCAAACCTTCTTTTATGGATGTTCCAAGCTCCGTTGTAGACAAGACTGACTTGTTACCAAAACTATACACATTGTAATACATTTTGACTCATCAGTTATTCATGACTCGCATCGCATTGCTTTTTAATTCAAGTGAGCACACAACACCAGCCAAAGACATTATTTGGTTAGTGGTGTTTCTGTAGTGCTCATGTGATTTCAGAGTTTGCAAAACAATTGGCCACTGGATTGTTGCAAATAAACATGATATCCTTCTGCCAGGTAGGCATAGGCTACTTTGTAGTTAACATTTTTAATTGACAATATTTTTGGGAAAGCCTTTCCATCAGCCAGCAGACTGTTATCATTAGCATTATCGCTAACGGCGACACAAAGTGAAGACGAGACCGGACATATGAGCGCACCACACACAGACGGGGGCGTTCCTGTGCCTTTGCAGGAAAATACGAATCGCAGATGCATTTTGTTCATGTTTTGTTATCAACTTGGGCACATTAATTGTAAACCGTTTTTAAATTGAACCTTTATTTAACTAGGCAAGTCAGAACGTCATATTTTTACCTTGTCAGCTCGGGGATTTGATCTTGCAACCTTTCGGTTACTAGTCCAACGCTCTAACCACTAGGCTACCTTCCGCCTCAAAATTAATTTTAGAATAAGTTCAATACATTTACTTGATTTCCTACTAAGTTCAATACATGTTTTAATATTGTTGTATTCCTTTTTAATGTCTGCATTCTGTCTTTTTTCTGCTACACAGATTTTCTTGTGCCCTATAGAAGGCTTATGACCCCTCCCTCCTATTACTCACCCCTATCCCACCACTGATCTGTGATGGTGAGAGAAACAAAGTGTGCTTTTTGAATAACTAAAGAAATAAAGGTAGGCTTCGATTGAACTAAAGACATTATGGGTTTAGGGTGGTCCAGGGTGTCTCAATCAATACCTTATTCCGTAACCTGAGTCATACACACACCACGCCCTCAGCCCCCACTCGAACCACACCCCCCAGCCCCAACCTACAGCCAGGTGTGAAGAGGACAGAAACCTGATCTTTGACTTGTAGAGCTCCCACGCACTGCCTCTTTACATGGGGAGTGGTGTTCTTCGTGTTTGTATGTGTGAAATTAGAAGTGTTTGTTTGAGACCGAAAAGTGTGGGCGAGCTGACTACTCACCTTTCACCTGACTTGTCCGCTCTTCCTCTCCTCTCACCGTTAACGCCAATCTCTTAATCATAGGTTGCGATGGGGTGGTGATTGAAAGCGCAGGTGACTTTCATTTTCTCTCTCTTTTGTCCTGAGCATTGAGGTCCAGGCAGGGGTGTGGACCAGCAAGCCCAAGATTGAACATTTGGAAAGTGTAGTTTGAGTGGACCAGAATTGTCCAAAAGTTAAGTGTGTGTGTGTTGTGCAGCTTGTTTGAGAGTTTTCTAACTCTATCACCTGTTTCTCCACACACAGAGTTCTGCTCGTGTGTGTTTTGTGTGGGAGCGTCGGGACTGGGCCTGATGGGATTAGCGTCTCGGCGGTGGCAGATTACCTGTAACCATGATCTGTTGTCGTGAGGATTAACTTCCCAGTGTTCCGTGAAGCGTTCCGTGCTGTGAGGTACCAGAACACTGGGGGACAGCCCACTGAGAGGGAAGGCCGTGGCTACAGCTGAGGGGCTCTTAAAGCTAGGCTAATCCCCTTCTGTGACCTGAGAGGAAGGAGGGGGTGGCTGACAACCTCACCTGGAGACAGAAGGGAAGGAAATAAGAGGAGAGAGAATGGCTGGGTAGACAAATGAGAGAGGACATACAACTACAGAAAGAAAAAGGGGGTAAGGAGAGGTGAAGGATGGGAAAGAAAGGTGTAACTAGAGAGAAACATTCCTTCAGTTCTCCGTGTAGTGTTCTATACCTTTTTCCCTCACCTTGTTCTTTGTCCTCCATTATCAACTGTCAGAAGAACCCCAACATGAGGCAAAATCTTATTTTTCAGCCACTTTTAATACTTGTTCTGATATTACCATATTGACTTCATTGTAGTTTTTTGTGGTAATAAAAACATTTAGCAATTGTTATTTGATAACTTGAATTTATTATTTTCAAATCCTTCCAAAAGAATTCTCTCTTTTACCTCATTAATGTAGAGTAGAAAAATCCATCATTTTAAAGAAGTAGGGCAAAAAGAGAGGAGCAGGCAGAGAAGAGAGGACAGAAGACAAGAGGAGAGTACAGTTTGTGTTTTTCCCAGTGAAAAGACTCAAGAGGGGTCTCAAGGGCAAAACAGTGACTTATTATAGGAGAGGGAAAATATGAAGAGGGGACGGGGGGAGTGAGAGCGAGAGCGAGGGAGACCATGAGAACGAAAAGGCCATTTCTGCTCTTCTTTCTTAATTAGTCCCCCATAGTCCATGTAGCCCCCCCTCCCCTCATCCCACCCATTTATTAATCTATTTACTCAGCGTGCCAGCTACCTATCCATCTCTTTATCACACTCTGACACACTCCTTCGGTCTCCTGCTCATCGATCAGTCTGCCACTGCTCACACACATCGCCCTGCATTCATCCATCCAACAGCTCAATGGTTTCTGCTCTTGTGGCTCTCCATGAATTCTGACCTTCTGCGATTGCTGTCTGTCTATGGGGAAATGTTCTTTTTCTCTCCAGGTTGTGTATTGTGGCTGGGATGGCCGCAGGATGCTGCTGTCATGACAGGTGAAGAGCTTTGGCATTGTGTTCTAATATGCTGCTGTACGCTTCAGTGGTGTATGTCAATGCCGAAACATTTCATGAAATGTAATCTCCAGTGCTCATTAACTAGCACTACGCGCTCTCTCTCTGTCTTTCTCTCAGCTCGTCCAAAGTGCATCAGACCTTGGTGAGCCCTGTAAGAGCAAACTTTTATTCTTCAGTCCTCAATACAGGATTTCAATTTCCAATTGAATTTTCAATTTGTATGGCTCTTTTAACAAAGTCATTTGCCACAGAGTACCTAACACAAGGCTAGGCCCAAACGGCACAATGGCAAGCCTGTGTCATTCACGCTGCATCTACTCTTCATAGCCAGTGTGTGGTGCGTGTCTCTGGGACAAAATGGCTGCTGTGTAGCACTTGGTTTACTACACAGTAGTGGTGGAAGGGTTGATGGTACCATAGTGTGTTGTGAGACCTATTGAAAATTAGATTTTGTAAACCCCAGTCTAGTATCAATATCATCACCGGGTTTTCCCCAAAGAATGTAAGAAGGTGCTGTGTCAGACGCCTTGACTTTTTCCACATTTTGTTATGTTACAGCCTTATTCTAAAATGGATTAAATAAATAAAAATCCTCAGCAATCTACACACAATACTCCATAATGACAAAGCAAAAACAGGTTTTTATAAATTGTTGCGAATTTCTAAATAATAAAAAAAAACATACATTATTTACATAGGTATTCAGCACCTTTGCTATGAGACTCGAAATTGAGCTTGGGTGCATCCTGTTTCCATTGATCATCCTTGAGATGTTTCTACAACTTGATTGGAGTCTACCTGTGGTAAATTCAGTTGATTGAACATGATTTGGAAAGGCATACAGCTGTCTATATGAGGTCCCACAGTTGACAGTGCATGTCAGAGCAAAAACCAAGCCATGAGGTCGAAGGAATTGTCCGTTGCGCACCCGAGACAGGATTGTGTCGAGACACAGATCTGGGAAAGGGTACCAAAATATCTGCAGCATTGAAGGTCCCCAAGAACACATTGGTCTCTATCATTCTTCAATGGAAGAAGTTGGGAACCACCAAGACTTCCTAGAGCTGGCCAGCCAGCCAAACTGAGCAGTATTGTGTGTAGGTTTAGAATAAGGCTGTTATGTAACAAAAATGTGGAAAAGGGGAAGGGGTCTGAATACTCTGAATGCACTCTATGTATATACAGTTGAAGTCGGAGGTTTACATACACTTAGGTTGAAGTCATTAAAAGTTGTTTTTCAACCACTCCACAATTTTTTTGTTAAACTATAATTTTGGCAAGTCTACTTTGTGCATGACACAAGTAATTTTTCCAACAATTGTTTACAGACAGATTATTTCAGTTATAATTCACTATCACAATTTCAATGGGTCAGAAGTTTACATACAATAAGTTGACTGTGCCTTTAAACAGCTTGGAAAATTCCAGAAAATTGTCATGGTTTTAGAAGCTTCTGATAGGCTAATTGACATAATATGAGTCAATTGGTGATGTATCTGTGGCTGTATTTCAAGGCCTACCTTCAAACTCAGTACTTTGCTTGACATCATGAGAAAATCAAAAGAAATCAGCCAAGGCCTCAGAAAAAATTGTAGACCTCCACAAGTCTGGGAATTGCTCCTAATGATGAACCAAACGCCTGAATGTACCACTTTCATCTGTACAATTAATAGTACACAAGTATAAGCACCATGGGACCACGCAGCCATCATAACGCTCAGGCTGGAGACGTGTTCTGTCTCCTAGAGATAAATGTACTTTGGTGCAAAAAGTGCAAATCAATCCCAGAACAACAGCAAAGGACCCTGTGAAAATGAGGAAACGGGTACAAAAGTGTCTATCTCCACTGTAAAACGAGTCCTATATCGACATAACCTGAATGGCCGCTCAGCAAGGAAGAAGCCACTGCTCAAAAACCACCATAAAAAAGCCAGACTTCGGTTTGCAACTGCACATGGGGACAAATATTGTACTTTTTGGAGAAATGTCCTCTGGTCTGATGAAACAAAAATAGAACTGTTTGGCCATAATGACCGTCGTTATGTTTTGAGGAAAAAGGGCGAGCCTTGCAAGCTGAAGAACATCATCCCAACTGTGAAGCACGGTGGTGGCATCATGTTGTGGGATGCTTTGCTGCAGAAGGGACTGGTGAACTTCACAAAATAGATGGCATCATAATGTAGGAAAAATATGTGGATATATTTAAGCAACATCTCAAGACATCAGTCAGGAAGTTAAAGCTTGGTCGCAAATGGGTCTTCCAAATGGACAATGACCCCACGCGTACTTCCAAAGTAGTGACAAAATTGCTTAAGGACAACAGTCAAGGTATTGGAGTGACCATCACAAAGCCCTGACCTCAATCCCATAGAAAATTTGTGGGCAGAACTGAAAAGGTTTGTGCGAGCAAGGAGGCCTACAAGTTTGGACACAAGTCATTCAAAGTTTTTTCTTTATTTTTACTATTGTCTACATTGTAGAATAATAGTGAAGACATCAAAACTATGAAATAACACTGTATGGAATCATGTAGTAACCAAAAAGTGTTTAACAAATGCATTTATTTATATTCTTCAAGTGTGTCTTGAATTCTAAATAAATCAGACGGTGTCACCATTTAAAGCACCATCACACCACCACCTCCATGCTTCATGGTGGGAACCACACATGCCGAAATCATCTGTTCACCAACTCTCACAAAGACATGGCGGTTGGAACCAAAAGTAAAAAATTGACAGATTTCCATGGTCGAATGTCCATTGCTCATGTTTCTTGGCCCATGCAAGTCTCTTCCTATTATTGGCGTCCTTTAGTAGTGGTTTCTTTGCAGCAATTTGACCATGAAGGCCTGATAAACGCAGTCTCTGAACAGTTGATGCATTTCTTTGGGCTGCCATTTCTGAGGCTTGTAACTCTAATGAACTTATCCTGTGCAGCAGAGGTAACTCTTTCCTGTGGTGGTCCTCATGAGAGCCAGTTTCATCATAGCGCTTGATGGTTTTTGCGACTGCACTTGAGGGAACTTTCAAAGTTGAAGTTTTCTGTATTGACTGACCTTCATATCTTAAAGTAATGATGGGCTGTCATTTCTCTTTGCTTGCCATGATAGGGACTTAGCCCTATTTGGTAAAAGACCATCTTCTGTATACCACCCCTACCTTGTGACAACATAACTGATTGGCTCAAACCGTTTAAGAAGGAAATAAATTCCACAAGGCACACCTATTAATTGAAATGCATTCCAGGTGACTACCTCATGAATCTGGTTGAGAGAATGCCAAGTGTGCCAAGCTGTCAAGGCAAAGGGTGGCTACTTTGAAGAATCTCAAATATATAAAATATATTTTGTTTTAACACTTTGTTTGGTTACTACATGATTCCATGTGTTATTGCACTAGTTTTGTTGTCTACACTGTTCTACAGTGTATGGAGAATAGTAAAAATCAAATAAAAATCTTGAATGAGTAGGTGTCAACTTTTGATTTTTTTTTTTTTTATAGCAGACATTGACTATTCCTTTGAGCAAGGTGAAGTTTTAATTACACTCCATCCCTACAACGATACAGGTGTCCTTCCTATGTCAGTTGCCGGAGAGGAAGGAAACCGCTCAGGGATTTCACCATGAGGCCAATGGTGACTTTTCTCCTATCAAAGTCATTCAACTCTGAGAATGGATCAACATTGTAGTTGCACCACAATACTTACCTAATTGACAGAGTTAAAATGAAGCCTGTACAGAATAAACATGTTAAAAAACATGCATCATGTTATCAATAAGGCACTAAATGTGTAAAATAATGAATTTTGTCCTGAATCCACAGCGTCATGTTTAGGGCAAATCAGACACATCACTGAGTACCACTCTTCATATTATCATATTATCAATCATGGTGGTGGCTGCATCATGTTATGGCTATGCTTATCATCGGCAAGGACTAGGGAGTTTTTGTAGGATAAAAATCAATTTAATAGAGCTATGCACGGCAAAATCCTAGAGCAAACCCTGGTTCAGTCTGCTTTCCAACAGACGATGGGAGAGACATTCACCTTTCAGCAGTACAATAACCTAAAACAAGGCTATATATACACTGCTCAAAAAAATAAAGGGAACACTAAAATAACACTTCCTAGATCTGAATGAATTAAATATTCTTATTAAATACTTTTTCTTTACATAGTTGAATGTGCTGACAACAAAATCACACAAATTATCAATGGAAATCAAATTTATCAACCCATGGAGGTCTGGATTTGGAGTCACACTCAAAATTAAAGTGGAAAACCACACTACAGGCTGATCCAACTTTGATGTAATGTCCTTAAAACAAGTCAAAATTAGGCTCAGTAGTGTGTGTGGCCTCCACGTGCCTGTATGACCTCCCTACAACGCCTGGGCATGCTCCTGATGAGGTGGCGGATGGCCTTCTGAGGGATCTCCTCCCAGACCTGGACGAAAGCATCCGCCAACTCCTGGACAGTCTGTGGTGCAACATGGCGTTGGTGGATGGGGCGAGACATGATGTGTTCAATTGGATTCAGGTCTGGGGAAGGGGCGGGCCAGTCCATAGCATCAATGCCTTCCTCTTGCAGGAACTGCTGACACAATCCAGCCACATGAGGTCTAGCATTGTCTTGCATTAGGAGGAACCCAGGGCCAACCGCACCAGCATATGGTCTCACAAGGGGTCTGAGGATCTCATCTCGGTACCTAATGGCAGTCAGGCTACCTCTGGCGAGCACATGGAGGGCTGTGCGGGCCCCCAAAAAAATGCCACCCCACACCATGACTGACCCACCGCCAAACCGGTCATGCTGGAGGATGTTGCAGGCAGCAGAACGTTCTCCACGGCGTCTCCAGACTGTCACGTCTGTCACATGTGCTCAGTGTGAACCTGCTTTCATCTGTGAAGAGCACAGGGCGCCAGTGGCGAATTTGCTAATCTTGGTGTTCTCTGGCAAATGCCAAACGTCCTGCACGGAGTAGGGTTGTAAGCACTACCCCCACCTGTGGACGTCGGGCCCTCATACCACCCTCATGTAGTCTGTTTCTGACCATTTGAGCAGACACATGCACATTTGTGGCCTGCTGGAGGTCATTTTGCAGGGCTCTGGCAGTGCTCCTCCTTGCACAAAGGCGGAGGTAGCGGTCCTGCTGCTGGGTTGTTTGCCTCCTCCACATCTCCTGATGTACTGGCCTGTCTCCTGGTAGCGCCTCCATGCTCTGGACACTACGCTGACAGACACAGCAAACCTTCTTGCCACAGCTCGCATCGATGTGCCATCCTGGATGAGCTGCACTACCGGAGCCACTTGTGTGGGTTGTAGACTCCGTCTCATGCTACCACTAGAGTGAAAGCACCGCCAGCATTCAAAAGTGACCAAAACATCAGCCAGGAAGCATAGGAACTGAGAAGTGGTCTGTGGTCACCACCTGCAGAACCACTCCTTTATTGGGGGTGTCTTGCTAAATGCCTATAATTTTCACCTGTTGTCTATTCCATTTGCACAACATCATGTGACATTTATTGTCAATCAGTGTTGCTTCCTATGTGGACAGTGCTTTTACACCTGCATTGTTTGCTGTTTGGGGTTTTAGGCTGGGTTTCTGTACAGCACTTTGAGATATCAGCTGATGTACGAAGGGCTATATAAATAAATTTGATTTGATTTGACAGTTTGATTTCACAGAAGTGTGATTGACTTGGAGTTACATTGTGTTGTTTAAGTGTTCCCTTTATTTTTTTGAGCAGTGTGTATGTATGTGTGACAGTGTGTGACAATGTGTGTATGTATGTATGTATGTATGTATGTGTGTGTGTGTGTGTGTGTGTGTGTGTGTGTGTGTGTGTATACAGTGGGGCAAAAAAGTATTGTCAGCCCCCAATTGTGCAAGTTCTCTCACTTTAAAAAATGAGAGGCCTGTAATTTTCATCATAGGTACACTTCAACTATGACAGACAAGATGAGAAGAAAAAAATCCAGAAAATCACATTGTAGGATTTTTAATGCATTTATTTGCTAATTATGGTGGAAAATAAGTATTTGGTCACCTACAAACGAGCAAGATTTCTGGCTCTCACAGACCTGTAACTTATTCTTTAAGAGGCGCCTCTGTCCTCCACTCGTTACCTGTATTAATGGCACCTGTTTTAACTTGTTATCAGTATAAAAGACACCTGTCCACAACCTCAAACAGTCACACTCCAAACTCCACTATGGCCAAGAACAAAGAGCTGTCCAAGGACACCAGGAACAAAATTGTAGACCTGCACCAGGCTGGGAAGACTGAATCTGCAATAGGTAAGCAGCTTGGTTTGAAGAAATCAACTGTGGGAGCAATTATTAGGAAATGGAAGACATACAAGACCACTGATAATCTCCCTCGATCTAGGGCTCCACGCAAGATCTCACCCCGTGGGGTCAAAATGATCACAAGAACGGTGAGAAAAAAATCCCAAAACCACACGGGGGGGACCTAGTGAATGACCTGCAGAGAGCTGGGACCAAAGTAACAAAGCCTACCATCAGTAACACACTAAGCCGCTAGGGACTCAAATCCTGCAGTGCCAGATGTGTCACCCTGCTTAAGCCAGTACATGTCCAGGCCCGTCTGAAGTTTGCTAGAGAGCATTTGGATGATCCAGAAGAAGATTGGAAGAATGTCAGATGAAACCAAAATATAACTTTTTGGTAAAAACTCAACTCGACGTGTTTGGAGGACAAAGAATGCTGAGTTGCATCCAACGAACACCATACCTACTGTGAAGCATGGGGGTGGAAACATCATGCTTTGGGGCTGTTTTTCTGCAAAAGGACCAGGATGACTGATCCGTGTAAAGGAAAGAATGAATGGGGCCATGTATCGTGAGATTTTGAATGAAAACCTTCCATCTGCAAGGGCATTGAAGATGAAACGTGGCTGGGTCTTTCAGCATGACAATGATCCCAAACACACCGCCATGGCAATGAAGGAGTGGCTTCGTAAGAAGCATTTCAAGGTCCTGGAGTGGCCTAGCCAGTCTCCAGATCTCAACCCCATAGAAAATCTTTGGCGGGAGTTGAAAATCCGTGTTGCCCAGCAACAGCCCCAAAACATCACTGCTCTAGAGGAGATCTGCATGGAGGAATGGGCCAAAATACCAGCAACCGTATGTGAAAACCTTGTGAAGACTTTCAGAAATCGTTTGACCTCTGTCATTGCCAACAAAGTGTATATAACAAAGTATTGAGAAACTTTTGTTATTGACCAAATACTTCTTTTCCACCATAATTTGCAAATAAATTCATTAAAAATCCTACAATGTGATTTTCTGGATTTTTTCTCATTTTGTCTGTCATAGTTGAAGTGTACCTATCATGAAAATTACAGGGAGGACTTGCACAATTGGTGGCTGGCTAAATACTTTTTTTCCCCTGTGTGGGTGTGGGTGGACCGACGGACGGACGCTGTAGTTGTTTACCAAGACTACATTGAATATGCCTGAGTGGCCTAGCTCCAGTTTTGACTTAAATCGGCTTGAAAATCTGTCAAGACTTAAAAATGACTGTCTAGCAATGATCAACAAACAACTTCAGAGCTTGAAGATTTTTTTTAAAGAATGTGTAAATATTGTACTATACACTTGTGCCAAGCTCTTATGCTTACCCAGAAAGACTCAGCTATAATCATTGCCAAAGGTAATTCTAACATGTATTGACTCAAGAGGTGTGAAGACTTATGTAAATTAGATTTCTGTGCTTCATTTTCTGTTGATTTTGCAAAAATGTATACAAATGTTTTCACTTTTTAATTGTGGTGTGTAGAGTTGTTTTTTTGAATCTATATTGAATTCAGTCTAAGGGGTATGAATACTTTGAAGGCACAGTAAGGCAACAAAACATTTTAATATTGCAGGAAATGACAGTTACGGGAGTTAAATAAATGCAAAAATCTCCATACCTCGCCAACACTACCATATTAAAAATCCTGGGGAGAACCCTGCATCATTTAGCACGGACTCATACTTCACGCGATCTACAATGCTTTAGTTCAAACTCTCCTGGGGTGTATTCGTTACGGACACTGTTTAAGAACCAAACGGAACAGGGACGGACCTACCTGAATTTGTCCAATATAAACTCATGATTTACATTTGCAATTAACAGTTTCTGTTGTATATTGTTTTGCAACAGAATCGGTGTAATGAATACTCCCCTGGAGTGGTCCCTAGTGTTATTTAAACTCCTTTAAATCTCTGACCTTAGTCTGTTTACCCTACAGTGCTCTGGTTCCCCTTAACCCTGCGTGCAAACAGACTTTGTGGTACAGTAATTCTTATGCAATCACATTTTTACGTTTTAGTCATTTAGCAGACACTCTTATCCAGAGCGACTTACAGGAGCAATTAGGGGTTAAGTGGCTTGCTCAAGGGCACATTGACAGATTAATATTTTCTTCTTCTTCACCTAATCATCTCAGGCATTCGAACCAACAACATTTTGGTTGCTGGTCCAATGTTCTTAACTGCTAGGCTACCTGCCGCCCCGAATCAGAATCAGCCAAATCTTCAGTTTATCTTCTGTTTCTGAGACCATGGCAAAGCAACAAACAAGTTTGAAAAATCCAATGCATGAGAAACACAGCACGTACTGCAGCCTTGTCCGGCAGTTGAGTCCCAGTAGTGCGGCTTGCATAAGGTTTAACGCAGCTGGTTTGCATAAGGTTTAACGCAGCTGGTTTGCATAAGGTTTAACGCAGCTGGTTTGCACGTGGCTTATGTATTTTTATTTTTTATCCCCGTTTTTTTCCTTTAGACCAACCTGCCCATCTTCAAGCTGAAGGAGTCTCGTGTGCGGAGAAGGTACAGCGACTTTGAGTGGCTCAGGGGGGAGCTGGAGAGAGATAGCAAGGTGAGCCATCTATGGGGGGTGTAAAACAGTCTCGGTACGCTTTAAACAGGAAAAGGGAAATCCAAACAGAGAAACAGAACAGTAAAACCGCTCACTTGGTTTATGCCACTAATGTGTGTGTGTGTGTGTGTGTGTGTGTGTGTGTGTGTGTGTGTGTGTGTGTGTGTGTGTGTGTGTGTGTGTGTGTGTGTGTGTGTGTGTGTGTGTGTGTGTGTGTGTGTGTGTGTGTGTGTGTGTGTGTGTGTTGCTCTCAGGTGGTGGTCCCCCCTCTCCCCGGGAAGGCTCTGTTCAGACAGCTTCCGTTCCGAGGGGACGATGGGATATTTGACGATTCCTTCATCGAGGAGCGGAGAGCTGGGCTGGAGCAGTTCCTCAACAAGTGAGTTTACACAGTCATCCCTAGATCCTCTGCTTCCTTGAATCAGGGTGTTGTTTTGTGATATTACAACTTTTTGATTGATGTAAGGCGTGTGAGAGCGTGCATGTAGGCATGTGTGTTTGTTAAACATATCAATGTAGACACTTTCAGCTCAATCTTAACCTTAGGAGTCTATGAAACACTTAACATAAATCAGTTGATCAATTAGATTCCCTCTCTCGGTGTTGTTAACAGACTGAACACACACAGCCAGATATGTCGTCTCCCCCCCTCTTTAATTCTCCTTCATAATTACCTGGTAAACGAACAAGAAGTGTGTCCCTTAGTACTTCCTACCTTCCTACATTTGTTTTATTTTAGATGTGTAATTTATGATAATTGTGTCTCAAATTACAGCAAGTGGTTTCCCGAGGCATGGTGTGTGCACCCCTGCTTATTTTTTACCCCAAGGTGTTCTCACCCCCATGTAGAGAACAATAAAAGTTAGAGTGGGACTGTAATTATTTGCTTTGATTGCAGACTTGGCTATTATCTTTGTTTCATGTGCAAATGTGGCGAATGCTACCTGTTAGAATATTAAGTATGTAAAACCATACATTGGTTTTTCAAGGGAGCTGAGAATATGTTGGTAATTAAGATTTTTTTATTTGTATTTTTCTTTCAATTAAATGCTACTGTTGATCATAGCATTGTTTAGACTTAATAGCTGCACAGTGGAATGGAGCTGGTTCGCTCTGCTGTTTTATAATCTGTGATTGAGTGCATTGTGAGAGGAAAACCCTTTTCCTGGAGGTAAACACCATTATCATGTGTAAACAACCCAGCAGAGGAGGAGAGAGCAGCACAGTGAAGTTTGGAGGGAAGTTAGTCGGCCATGTTGTTCAAAAACGAAAGGTGAGATTTGTCATCAGACTTGGGATGGAGGAGTGGGGACAGGATCGGGTGCGATTTAGAGGCCAGGTGAGATAGTTTAATTGAACCCTTTTTTTTTTGTCGGGGAGTGTTGGGAGGGGTGGGGCACATTTAATGGCAAATGGAAGCCTCATCAAATCCTCTGTCATTTTTCTGTTTGACCAGTACGTGAACCCTTGGTCAAGCTTGGCCTTCAGAAATATTTCTCATTTTAGACTGTAGCTGAGAGTACGTGGGATGATGAGTACGTCAGTCATGTAAAATGGGTCTATCTTTCAATTGTTTCTTTCTTTCCCCCTTATTTTATTTTCTCTCCCTTTTACTTTGCTTCTATCCCTTACCCTCTACCTGACCTCAATGGTCATTCTTGCTCTTAATCAAATTCTCTGGCTCCAGATGTAACATGGAGACTTAATCAATTGCCAATTTAAAATAACAGTTAGTAAAGGTGCTCCCTATTCCCTTTCAATGACCATCAGACATAGGTCAGTGGTCTTCCAAAATGCACCTGACCTGACCGTTTGGAGATTGAAAGAAATTGAAAACAAACCTGCTGAAAATGTGGGCACATTTTGTAACCCTCCTGAAAACTTTTCAGTTTTATAAATCAGGTGAAAAGGAGACTGGAGTAGTTCTTGACTGTCCAATTATGGTCAATGTCTCTCGCGGTGCGCTCTCATGGAAGCCGTATTTATGTTCCTTATGAGAACGAAGAGGTATAAGTAAGGAAGTCATTATGGTCAAAGATTGTATTGACAATTTTTCCAGAAATAAAATGTATGAACAGAATGTGTTCTTTGTTAGCATGTACTTTGTAACCACGTCAGACAGACTGTAACAACAGGTATTCATAACCTCTGTCTCGCCCTGTCTTGTGTTTTCAGAGTGGCTGGTCACCCTTTGGCTCAGAACGAGCGCTGCCTGCACATGTTTCTACAGGACGAGTCTGTGGACAAGACCTATACCCCCTCCAAAATACGACAAGCCTAATAGCAGGACCACCGCTCGGCCCGGCCCACAACCCAAAGCTCTCTCTACTGCTAACGGTCCTACTCTGCTCTGACCAAAAACACTTCTATGATCTTCACTCTTTCATTTGTAATCACTTTCTTTCTGTCTTTTTATTTCCGTTTGATTAGTGATCTCTTGTAATGGTCGTTTTCAACTCTCGATTGGATGAAACTAAGAAATGGTCCCGACGTAATTGTGGTTGAAAATAATTTATATATATTTTTTTTTTTTGTCTCAAAATACCATTAACTTTGGTATTTTACATTTATCTGTATTTATCAGTTAGGTATGTCTTGGATATTTTAATTTTAAAGAAATATAAAAAATACCTTTCCATGTATGCAAACCTCATGTTTAAACCCCATACATTAAGCACTGTTTCCACTCAATGTCCAATTGGAATGATTGTCCTCACCGCCGTAACTTCAACTTCACACACTTTGTGGATGGTCCCCTGACTCTGAAACAGTCCCTGGAAAAACGAGCTCAGACTGGGGGAAATATAATGACGTCAGTGATATTCTGGTCGGAGCTCTAGGATGGTGCCAGAGATTCAGACCGGTATTTCTGTGTTGGGTGACTATTAAAAAATATTTAAAAATCTATAAAATAAAAAAATCCCATTTGGCGCTTGCATTCCCAGTTGTCATGAATGCACTTAAATCGTAGCTTTCTGAGTTGTCTTGTACGCACCGCACCGTCAGTGTACTACCAGCCAGCACTTCCCCTGTTAGTTAGCCTGTAAATGATTTTCTAATGAGAAATGCACCACAGAGGGGAACCCCACAGTTTTTCTAGACTGACCGTGCATGTGCGTTTATGACGTTTGTATACTGCTGTGCCATTTTGTTTATTTTGAAAGTTTTTCAATAAAACAGGTCAAACGCACTCATACGCATGAGGTGGTGGTTTTCCTGAATAAAGATTTCAGTGAATTCACACACATTTTGGTCCATGCTGCTTCTGATATACAGTTTCCCTGCCATGGCAACCTGCTGTACACCGAACTCCCTATGAACCCTGTTTTTCTCCACTTTAATTGGATTGAACGACATTGATCGCTACTAATGATGTTCTCAATGGTACTTTTTTTTAAATCATTATGAAAGCCAATATAACGATAAAGCTCTTGATTCATTGGACAGCACTTGAAACCCCTGAGCCAATGTCTTATTATTACAGCTTCTCCCAAGGTCTCATCTGGGGCATTGTATTTGCCATGACTCAATATGCACTCTACTGTAGTCTAACTTTAAAACTCATGGCATTTGTTCTCATTGGGGTTTCAGGGAATTGTACCCTTCTTTCTGGTTCACATTCATGTGGTTTGGATTCCCAAACTCCCTTATACCTGCAGAAGCTGGATAGCATATTTAGTGAAAAGAAAATGCATTTAGCAATCAGTGTGGCATAGGGAAAACTCAATGAATATTTGGGACACCTATAATTCAATATCATTTATTCTTCTAATATATTTCAGGACAACTCTCACAAAATTATTACTCCCACTTTGTACAACAGAGAAAAAATATTTACAGCCAACAGCAAAATTCAAAAATCCAAGTGCTGAATATTTTTTTCCAGTGTTAGTGTCTAACTTCACAAAGTAATCATTTTTAATTCTTCCCCACACACTGACACACCAACACAAACAGGCGACATTCCACTCAGCCTTTAACATAGAACCCTGCTCATTACAATTATTTGTTTTATTTCTAAATTTGAGAGCTTAAAACAGCTTTTGTCAAGTCCTCAGGGCCAGTTATATACACACAGTACCAGTCAAGTTTCAATACCTTATCCAAGGGTTTTTCTTTATATTCACTATTTTCTACATTGTAGAATAATAGTGAAGACATGGAATCATGTCGTAACCATTTTTTTTTAATCAAAATATATTTTATATCCTTCAAAGTAGCCACCCTTTACCTTGGTGACAGCTTTGCACACTCTTGGCATTCTCTCAACCAGCTTCATGAGGAATGCTTTTCCAACGGTCTTGACGGCGTTCCCACATATGCTGAGCGCTTGTTGGCTGCTTTTCCTTCACTCTGCGGTCCAACTCATCCCAAACCATCTCAATTGGGTTGAGTATTTGTGGAGGCCAGGTCATCTGATGCAGCACTCTATCACTCTCCTTTTTGGTAAAATAGCCCTTATACCGCCTGGAGGTGTGTTGGGTCATTGTCCTGATGAAAAACTAATTATAGTCCCACTAAGTGCAAACCAGTTCGGGTGGTGTATTGCTGCAGAATGCTGTGGTAGCCATGCTGGTTAAGTGTGCCTTGCAATCTAAATAAATCACTGACAGTATCACCAGCAAAGCACCATCACACCACCTCCTCCATGCTTCACGGTGGGAACCACACATGCGGAAAACATGGTTGGAACCAAAAATCTCAAATTTGGACAGATTTCCACCAGTCTATGGTCCATTGCTTGTGTTTCTTGGCTCAAGCAAGTATCTTATTATTGGTGTCCATTAGTAGTGGTTTCTTTGCAGAAATTCGACCATGAAGGCCTGATTCACGGTCTCTGAACAGTTGATGTTTTGATGTGTCTGTTACTTGAACTCTGTGAAGCATTTATTTGGGCTTAAATTTATGAGGCTGGTAACTCGAATGAACTTCTCTGCACCAGAGGTAACTCTGAGTCTTCCTTTCCTGTGGCAGTCCTCATGAGAGCCAGTTTCATCATGGCGCTTGATGTTTTTTGTGACTTTCAAATTTCTTGACATTTTCCAAATTGACTGACCATGTCTTAAAGTAATGATGGACTGTCATTTCTCTTAGCTTATTTGAGCTGTTCTTGCTGTTCTTGCTGTTCTATATACCATCCCTACCTTGTCACAACACAACTGATTGGCTCAAACTCATTAAGGAGACCAATTCCACAAATTAACTTTTAATAAGGCACACCTGTTAATTGAAATGCATTCCAGGGGACTACCTCATTAAGCTGGTTGAGTGAATGCCAAGAGTGTGCAAAGCTGTCAAGGCAAAGGGTGGCTACTTTGAATAATCTCAAATATAAAATATATTTTGATTTTAACACTTTTTTGGTTACTACATGATTCCATAGGTGTTATTCCATAGTTTTGATGTCTTCACTATTATTCTACAATGTAAAAACTAGTAAAGAAAAAACCTTGAATGAGTAGGCGTGTCCAAACTTTTGACTGGTACTGTATATAGTTTTCCCCTATCAGGGAGTAATAAATGCATAGAAATATAATTCATAGAACAAACTAATCATCTACTTGAATGGGGACTCCTGTTCTATGAATTATATTGCTATACATTTAATCCTATCCGATAGGCGAAATCCAGATAGATTTTTTTTTAAATGAAAATGGGCCCTGATCGGCTCTTTCCTCTCAATCCTCTGAGTGTATGGGATCATCACACGAGCTTGTAGAGAACAGTCGGTGTTGTCCCATCTTGAGGAGGTGGTGCCTCCTCTTCGGCAGTTGTGACGCTCCACGGCCTTTGGTTTCAGCACTGGGTCAAGTGCAACCCATATCACATTTGACCGTGGCTCGAGTTGCGAGTAATCTTTTTTGGTTTCTTCCATTCACTCAGATTGAACGATGCAATAAAAGATTGAAAGGGCATTTGTTGTGAAGCTCATTGGTCTTAGAGACACTCAAAAAACATCTCCACATTTTTATAGGTTCATCAATTATGGACAGCTCATTCCACTGTTAAAGTCTTTACAATTGAAGATTATCCTTATTTTGTAAAAACCAGAGATTGCAGTATTTTGTGAAATTGTAACCTACTTAAATTGGCTAGGCAATTCTATTAGGGAAATTACATCCTCAAAACTTAAGCCTAACCCAAAGATGATTGTTCTACTTGGTAAAATCAAGCTTTTTTTACTGTCTCCAATATGCATGTAATTTACAAATTACTCTGTTCTTAAAGTTCAACTTGCCATGCGCCCATTAGAACATTTGTGTCTGAGCATTTGCAGACACTCAGAAGCAGGGGAAATAAACTCATATATCGCTTGATTTGTACATATCAGACAGGAGCCTTGTGATGGGCACATTCCCGATGGTCTTCTTGAAAAATACTTCCTCTATGGTGGACGGGCTGACTGACCGCAGAGCTGGTAGAAGCAGAAGCAGCTTCCCAAAGCGGCAGGGCTGAGTTGGATATCTACAATAACAAAAACAAGAAAGATGCTATTATTTCCTTGTCTTTAAATTCCATTTGTGACTGTTTTCTAATTGCACAGTGACTCCCTGAACATTTTGCTTGTATGTAACTGTTTATATGAATTGACCAAGTACCCAGCAAACGGAACATCTTAAGGACATTAGGCAACGTTCCCATTTGGTCGCGCTATAACGTTATAATGAAGTATTTTGATGACCAGGAAGCGTTAGAAATAGCTTCCTATTTGGTTTTGACAGAACATCATCCTCTGGACATTCAATAACTACAAGGGAATGTTTCAGACAGGTCTTGGATTATTACAGACAAAACGTTACAATAAGGTCGCAGCATGATCGTTAAGGTACATTACAAAAAGGTCCCCAGGTTGCTCCAATGGGACATTATATCCAGGACATTCAGTAAACTCAAGGGGACATCCAGTACAGATCCTGGTCTGCTACCAACAGAAGGTTACAATAAATTATTTTAATGATCATTAGAGAACGTCCCCGTTTGGCTCTGACAGGAGGTCCTCATGACATTCAATGACCACACAGGGATGTTTCATACAGGTGTTAGTTTGCTTAGGCAAGACATTGTGTCATGGTCCCCAATAAGGGTCTTTCTAGTTCCTACCCCGTTAGTTGTGGGGATCGAGATGTAATCAAGTATATTTTTAGGATGCTCTCATAGAGCTGGGCGATATGGACAAAAAGTTATATCACAATTACTTTCCATTAGTGCCAGATTTCTAGACTAAATTGTATTCAACTGAGATTGTATTATTCAATAAATAAGTTAGCTAGTTCATCTAACATTTCCAAAGAATGCCACCTGTCAAATTGGGATTCAGAATGATCCGATTTCTTTAGGGCTCTAAAGTGATTAACATATGTTTTGTTCATATTGACCTAGGCTAGCCTATATGCTACAAAATGCACCACCTGAGGAAGTGGGAACTGAAAACACATTAACTAGCTAACTCTAAATATTATATTTTTGCTCAACAGATATCTCTTTTGTGCATATTGGCCTAAGCTATAGGCCTATGCTACACTACCTGAGGAAGTGGGAACTCAAAACATATTAGCTAGATTGCTAACTGTAAATGTGATTTTGTTGCAAGTTAGCGTTGATTGTTGATTAATCTATCAGTAAATGTAATGTCCTACAAAAACGTTCCGTCTATAGGCCTAGGCTACTTGATGTGTTCATTGTGAATGGGGGCGCTATACGCAGGTGCATCATCCCTAAACCCTATTATTGATCAAATAAATATTATACTGACACAAAGCTGAATTTATGCCTTCTGGGAATGTTACAAATTTCAAACGTTATGAGCGGAGTTGGAAAGATAGATGTCAGAAGAATTGCAGTGCAAATGTTATTTTCATTTGTCTGTGTATATTTCAAGACCTGACATATGAAGGTGCAGTGAGATACCCGATGGGTTGGACAATACTCTTCTCATCAAGTATCTTTTAAAAAGTAAATCAATCCTTTGTTGTTCAGGTAATGGAAAGTTCAAATGCTTTATTATCTCAAGATTTTAAGAGCATGGGCGATGGAGAGAAACAAAATAATGCAGTTTGAGGCCATGTGGCAGAAAGTGATAAGGGCATGGGGATAGGGGTGGGGCTAGTGGGTCTGGGCAGGTGTGATGTAGTGATGTAGCTTAGCACTGAGCGATTAGTGCTTTTTGAGGTCGGTTCAGGTTTAAAAAAGTAACTATTTTGGTTTCGATTATTTTTTCAACATTAAATGCACTATGCATTATGTGGGTTGAATGCTGTATCAACACAGAATAAAACAATGAATAAAAGTCCCATGACGGTAGTGACTGTCCATTACTGCTTATCATCAGTTATTCACATTACTTTACTCAAATAAAATATCTAAGTTGTTGTGTATATTACATTTGTTATATTTGATGACTTTATTCTTTCAATCCAACTCATCTCGTCTTTATAGAGCTACTGTCTATGCTGTCACTATTTTAGTAGTTCTTCGAATTAAATAAAGCATACTTTTATGACTACTGAATACCAACTATCAATCACTTAGATCATGTATTTTCAGGTGGAGATAACTAGTAAAGAAACTGTTCTCTATGTATCCCCTCTTACGCACATTCTGTGTCTTACTTGTAGCAGGCGTAAAAGAAACACAGAAGGGACAAGTTACACCACTCAATGGATTATGGTCATTGTAGTTAATTATAACGTTTTCTGTGCTAAACTATGTAGATCATTGGCGTGTTGGAAACTACAACTCCCTACTACATCACATAGTTCGGGCATTTGATCTGATTTATCTCCTGAGAAACTGTAGAGCAATGTGCGCATTGAGCTCACAGAAATGGACAAAATGGTATTCAAATAATTGAACCGATGTCTGTCAATTAGTTGTTTAAAAAACAAAAAATAACTATAATTTAACAAAAATGACTGACATTGGGGTGGTAGGTAGCCTAGTGATTAGAGCGTTTGACTAGGAACCGAAAGGTTGCAAGTTCGAATCCCCGAGCTGACAAGGTAAAAATCTGTCACTGAATAAGGAAGTTCCTTGGCCGTAATCGAAAATAAGAATGTATTCTTAACTGACTTGCCTACTTAAAAAAATAAACATTTTTCTTAATGCACTAGACAAAACCTCCACAGGACCATGGCATTAGGCGACCATTTCGTAACGTTCTGGGGATCTTCTAACAACTCATTTTTGTTTGCAGGGTAGCCTATCTTGCTGTGCATAATAGCCTACTGTACAGAAATATGCCCATATTGCCTGGCCACTTGTGTGCCAAGTATTTTGGTATAGTGAACAAATAGCTTAAATAAACAAGTGTCTGCATACCTGTTAAGAAATAAATAATTTCTAAACTGTTAGTTTTTATCAAATGTCTCACCTGGTATGTATGTAACTGTTTAGGGTGAGCTGTGCCTCATCCTGTAGTGCAGCGATGGCACTGGCGTTGCGAAAACTCCTCAACTCTGACCCGCCATGCGTTGGCACAGCTTGAAGGGAAAAGGCACAGACAATATGGTTACTGACTGCCATTATATTCACATGTACCTGACAAATGCATGGTCAAAGTACTTCAGACATCTGCATTGAAATGTTTTTTTTTAAACACATCTATTTTGTTTTTGTCATTAACATCCTTGGCTATTATTGTTTTTTTTCTAAACTATTGGTGACCTTGCAGGGACAATTCCATTTAAATTCAGAAAGTAAACCAAATTCCAATTCCACATTTTTCTTATTAAAAAGCATGGAATATAGTTGCAATTGGGAATTGGAATTTCAATTAATTGCTGAATTGACTGCAATTCAAATTAAATTAACCCCAACCCTGCTTTCTTGTGATTTTAGTGAGGATAATTTATGTTAATATAATTTTTTTATGACGCCCTCTTCAACTCACCAGCTTTGAACGTGACGATGCACTTCAAACAGGCGAACTCGGTTGCGTCCAGACGCAGCTGTCTGAAGCGAGTAACGACCTCCTGCAGGGCTTGTATTTCTGAGATTATGTTATTCAACCGCTGGGACTCTGTGTTGTCTGTGTTCATACCTTTAAATCAATGGAATGGAGAATCTGTCTCTATTTTCGCTTTCCTTCCAACGCCACATTTAAATCCCAAGGAATCGAAACGAAAATAATCTAAACGTAACATGATAGTAAGTAGCCTAAATGTAATCGGTTAAGTAGAGTTAACCTGTTGATTGGTCATATGGGTTACATACCGGAAACAGCGAGCAGGGTGTTGGAGTCCACCGGAATGGCCCACTGCGCTATGCCCAGAACAAACAGTTCCCTCCAGGCGTCCTCCAACAGGATCAACTGTAAAACAGATTACAAACCTCAGTCAGCGCCGCACAATGAGCATGCCTAATATACTTCCAAGAAAATATTGATAGAGAATTAAGATTTGAACACATTAGTTAGATTATTTGATTACTGTACTTAGGCCTATGCAATTGCAACTTTTATTTTTGGAAAGGGATAGCCTAATAATGTAACTTATTGGCTAATATCTATCCTATAATATCCATACTGAATATAGTTGCTTACCTGGTCAGGTAAGGGGAGCGTGGAGAAGGCGGGAACGCTCTTGGCCCACTTGATGCTCATGAAGAGCAGGCGCGCAGCTGACTCACACACGGACTCCGTAGCGACCTCGTAGAGGTACATGGGCGTGCCGCTGACCTCGTGAGGGTACTGCAATGCAAGAGGTCAATATAAACAAATAGGGCCTCGGGGTGCCATTTGAATAAAATAATGTGCTATAGGACTAATAAATATCGTGATCAAATGCATCGGTGCCACATTTGTGACTAATATGTGTGTATCTCATAAAACAAAGCACCAACACTAGATTAAACTGTGGGTCTAATTATAAACTCATGTTGCCTGCGTTGGATGGAGGTGAAAATATGAATTATATATTGTGTGACTCGAAGCTGCTGAATCGGGACCGGAATGTCAACTTCTAAACCTCTTAAAAGTTGAGAAAGAAGCACGTTGTGTTTTTCCAAAGTGCTTGTTTGTACTCATTGACTCATTGGGCACATAGCGCAGCTCCGTGAGTGAAGGGTGAGCCGAGGACAGGAGCTTACCTTCGGGGTGGGCTGGGCCAGTCCAACGATGGACTGCCTCTCCGGCGTGCTGGCTACGGTGCTCATTTCCAAGTTATGTGGCTCCAATTGCGTGACCGTAGTGAAAAACGGCGGCCCCGGTAGGCTCGAGCCCGGGAAGTGGGTCGATGAACCGTTCACCTCTTTGTGCCCCCGGAAATATAGGGCGACCTGCTTGCGTATGGTGGAAGTCCTGGGACCCCTCTCGTGCTGAACGGCTGTTAAATTGGAGAGCAGGGACAATACTCTTTAGTCAACTAGACCTACTCGTCTGTGAATGCCTTATTTATCAAAGTTCTTATTTTGTTCAAAGCTCGGTGAGGTAAAAGGCTTTGCCTCTTATGAGGATGTTATGAATACGTCCTCTGTTTACCCCGCTCTCAGCTGATTACGTTAAATACACTTTTCCATCCGATTTGATCGCCTCAAACCGAAATGTCACTGCCGGCGTGTAGCCAAAATAATAATTAAATTAAGCCTATTACCGTCTTTATTCATGTTCACGTCAAGACACTTTTTCAAACGGCACGCTCGGCATTGGTTTCTGTGCGTTTTGTCCACGGGGCATCCTCCCTATAATGGAAACGAGAGAGTGAGAGAGAGTGTGTGTGAGAGAGAGAGAGAGAGAGAGAGAGAGAGAGAGAGAGAGAGAGAGAGAGAGAGAGAGAGAGAGAGAGAGAGAGAGAGAGAGAGAGAGAGAGAGAGAGGAGAGAGAGGTTAAATGTAATTGCTCTGGGCCTCGTTTCCCTGTTGGGATGTAAATTAACCATTACGATGATCGTAACCTACCAGTTGTATCGTTGTTTACGATGCAACTTTTTAAGCAAGTAGAGAGAACTTTCGCTAATTGCGTCGTTCAACCATGTGTCGAAACTGATATGATCTAAAGAAAAGCAACGCTGCTCTCGGATCAGCCTTCTCTAATCAAATCTTACTTAAACATGAGAATTATTCCACAATACCGACGACGGATCGGCTCCTAGACTAGAGAGATATTACCATCTATGTCTGAAAATATTGAAGCGGCTTATTATGCTTACCCAATAATAATGCATCTTGTCACACATCATGAAACAAAAATTACAGACAGTAGCCTAGTTGCAAAAAAACGGAGTATGATTTAAATATTATTTAAATATATAGGCCCATGTTGCCTATTTATCTTTTAATGCCGTGATCTCTGATTTCACTTGAAGCATCGTTTTATCTTTCACTTGTTTGCAAAAATTGAAAGTACTTTGGCAACTTTGTATTTATAGTCAACTTTGTTCTGAATTTATCTGCGGTCACAGTCAGACAGACTTGATTCTATGTTTAGCGGAGATCCTCTGTAGATAAAGTGATACGGAAGGGCAAAAAACATCTAATGCTGCTCTATGAGTGGTCTAGATCACTCGTAGATTTGGGAATGTTTTTAAGAGCAACGTTACTGACGAAGACTCTGGAAAACAGATCGGCTGTTGAAGATACATAGTGAGATTTTTTAAAACTTTATTTAACTAGGCAATTCAGTTAAGAACAAATTCTTATTTTTAATAATGGGCCTCAGAACAGTGGGTTAACTGCCTTGTTTAGGGGCAGAACTACAGATTTTTACCTTGTCAGGTCGGGGATTCGACCTTGCAACTTTACGGTTTCGAGTCCAGCGCTTTAACAACTAGGATACCTGCCCCCCCAACGATGTTCTTAACACTATGAAGGCTCTGGCACAGTGAGTGAATGACACGCTGTGTTTGAGGGAGAAGCGAATGGCTGTTAAAGGCCCAGTGCAGTCAAAAACGTGAATTTCGTGTGTTTTATATATATTTCCACGGCATGCGGTTGGATAATACTGTGAAATTGTGAAAACTATGATAATGCCCTTTTACTATAAGAGCTTGAAAATCGTATTGTTTTGGTGGGATGGAGTTTTGGCCTGCCTGGTGATATCACCAGCCAGTAAATTAGTTAATAGACTAAGAGAGTTCCAAATAGCTAGTTTCCCCTCCTCACTCAGACCACTCCCAGACAGTCCTAGCAAATTCTTGCTTGATGATTTGCTATTTCCTCACAGGCTGTTTTTGTTTCTTTTTGACAATTTTAATTGAACAAAATCGAAGTAAGGTACTTAATTGTTACCCAGAAATTATTTGATTTTGAGATAAAAACGCCTGCATTGGACCTTTAAACAGTTATTTTCCTGGGACGCCATTCTACAGGTGAAGGATGTGTTATTATCACAGCTATTGACTCGATCCCCCGCGGCTCAGCAGCAGTCTCATCTCCGAGGATAAGTAGGGCTATTCCGCCCACTGTTGGCTAAATCCTCGGGTTAGTGTCATTACATTAGATTGGATTACACCTGATACATTAAAGCAGGACTGTGCTTAGCGCCAGTCAATGGCCTTGGGTGGCGATGCAATTAGGCCCTGTCGTGCCCTGGGTGGCTGGCCGCTCACAGAGACAGGTTTTAGGAGAGATTTAACCCTGGAGACTCAAGACTGGCCGATAAAGACCGTGCGTAACGTGCGAACATGACCGTGCGTAAAATGCCCAATGTGTGCGTCATGTTTGGATACATTTAGGATAAAGTCCCCACCTGCACTTGAAATAGGTTTAACATTAAATTGGAAAAACACTGTAGTTAGGCCTATTACCTGAGAACCTGATTTACAGACGTATGTCCTGTTTCTGCGGATGCTCCTCTTGAAGAAGCCAGAGCAGCCGTCACATGCGTACACGCCATAGTGTTTCCCAGAGCTCCGGTCCCCACACACTTTACACGGGATATCCAAGATACGACCTGGAAAGAATAAATACAAATTAATTAATTAATATTTGTTTATTTGGAAAGCTAATGTACGTTGTTCCTTAAGATCAATATTCAGAAAGGTGTTTTCACATGGAAAGAGCACCCATCTGAATAAATTCTGCATCCAAACTCATGCCCTGTACCCCTCCTCCTCATCACCCCTCCCTCCCTTTTAACGAAGGAGGACAAAACAAAACACACAGTAACGTGACAACAGACAGTGTACAGTGTCTTCATACACCGCCCGGCCATGGGAATGCACCCGCAAGTTTCTTGTGAGTTCGGTTGTGGGAAGCGTCATATCTGAGGTCTCTAAAGACAATTCCAGGGGGCACACAATGGAGACATTAGGGAAAGTGTTAACTTAATGATTTTCCCCATTGAACCTCGTCTGACTGCCCCGATCTCTACAAGCTGCCAACTCCCCCTCATAATGGGACTCGACAGCTGCTTTATCCCGCAGGTCTGTAGGCCTGCGGATTAGGGAGTGACACGGCACAGGGAATAATGCGCACCAACTCGTTTCACCAACTCAAATGAAGTGTATGTAAATCGACCCCGGAGTAAATGAAAAAACGTGATTTCTGTAAAGATTTTTTATTCAAATCTATTTAAAAGAAGTATATTTGTATGTATATGAGGGAGTCTTTTTTATATAGGGAATAGAAGGCTATGTAATTACACTGACGTTTTGCCACCTGCTCATTGATTCACCATGCAGTGACCCGTCAAAAAGGGTAGCATGGGAATTCGGATACTACCCCATAACGACAGAGCATCAAAAACAATCGACTTCGGCGAGGAGTTGGGACTTCAACACACCAATTATGCAAAGAGTACCAAAGAAGTCGTTGGCAATTAAATGTCTATATCACGTGGTTTTATAAAAGATTGAAAATCCAGGATGCATTTCAAAGATTTTGAGAAAATATTTGGTGCAATGGCCAGGCTTATAAAAAAAACGAACAAATTGGCCTAAGTTAATCAAAACTATTCGTTTAAAATAAATAACTGTATAAACCGTCGAAACGATCAATAAACGTTGGGCGATAGCCTAACTGCGCCTCTGAAAAGTGTATATGCCAAGTAGGCGTATAGGCACCACATAAGGAATGAATCCAGTATCGCAATGTCCTCGTTAGACAATTATAATTACGGACTAATAACGGGGACATTTCCCATAAAGCTGTTGGAGGAAAATTTTATGAAATAAAAATGACGTTTGATTTTGGTGTGTGGGGGAACACGTTGGTAACTTCTCTCAATAGGGGTTCCAGTCGTCGCCATTGTGTGCCGTAATTGCTTAAAGATATATGGCATATTCCATTACCGTAATTACCATCAACCCCAAAACCTGCTGAAAGAAGTTAGACTGAGTTTTACTAACTGAGAGAATGTTTTTGTGACCACCCACAATGTGTGCAATGAACTTGGAGGAAAGAATGCAATATTAGGCTACAACAATTGTGAATGATTCTAATTTAAAAGCTGTATGAAAGTGAATACTTGTAGATTGCTTTCTGAGATTTGCCAAGGCCTATGAGACTAGGCCAAAATAGCAACCAACAAGGCATTGGTGAAACAAATAATAACCTATATGCGTTATAGGCATATTTCGTTTGGACGTAATGCAGTTTAGCAACACTTAACACAATAACAAACAAACAAATACATGCATTAAGCTACAGAATATAGAATATAGGCTAATTGTTGTTGTCTCATTATTCCAGTTATTTGCACACTCCTTATAATTTCCCGAAATCCAGAACTTGTTTTCTTTAATTTATGATGTACAAAGTCCCATAAAGTCCTGCAAATTTTTCAACCATAGAACATAATTAATTTTAACAAAATGGAAGGACAATTATTTGTGTATGCCATTTAAAAATCAGTATGGTAAAAAATATTTGTCATGTCAAACACACACACACACACACACACACACACACACACACACACACACACACACACACACACACACACACACACACACACACACACACACACACACACACACACACACACACACACACACACACACACACACACACACACACACACACACACACACACATTTTGACAAATAGACATAATCAACACAACTGTTTATCAAGAAATGAGCATTTGGGCTATCATGCCAATACTAGCCCATTGGCCCGTTGGCCTTCCTCCATATAGTTGGTGTCTCTTTCACGTATATTTTCGTCATCGTTTTGATAGTTTGGGTGTTTCGCACAAAATTTCAGGAACATTTAGTCCTACATGTTTTACCAATCTTTTTAGAAATAAACATCGCAAAACAAGCAGAAATTTGCCGTGTTGTTTTTATGAGAGAATAATGCCGTACTTATCAACAACAAATAACTGGAATTAAACTGGAAGAAGCATTCGCCTACAGCGCTCAATTTAGTTGTATTCATGGATTGGCTAGGCTCTGTACCATTCCTATGAAATACATTGTAACATTAAAATAACATTTTTTTAAGTAGGCCTAAGAACATGCACAATTATTGTACAAAACCGGGTTACCAGTTGTATCGTACCGCAACTCCAAGGTAAACGCAAATTGTCGATGACTTCATTTCGCAATGTTTCAACTCCTTTCACATAATATCCTATTACGTTTCGATTTATACATGCTTGCATTATAACAATGATAAATACCTTACTAACCAATTATAGTTTAAGAAGAAAGATAAACTTTAGTATGCTTACTTGATTTAACATTCAGAATATCCAAACACCCACTTGTTGAACCGGCGGGTTTGCTCATCGTGGACACTGTCGTTTATTTTCTATTTTCAGAATCAAAATCCTCTGTCTGTGCAAAAGCATCAGCTGAACGATATCAAAACATTAAATCTACCGTTTTCGCTGAAACCAATAGATTTATGTAAAGTCCTGACTCCTGAGTCGGCCAACTGTATATTTTCCAAGGATTATACAATTCCAGCTATCAAGATGGATTTTGGAGTATCTGCAAGTATTGGACGTTGAGTTTCACAAAGTCCTGGCTGTGTGGACAGCAGCGCGACAGTCGGATAGAGAGCCGTCTACACCATGCGAGAGGCAACGACTCCTCGGGTGCGCAGAGCGCAACAAGGCGCACAAAGTTGGTTAGAAAACTGCCGTAGCGGCGCACCAAAACAGATGGACTGTCTACCAAGCGAGTCCAGAAGCCACCGAACACAAATAGTCTAAACCAACAAAAAACAATGCTCTTCTTAACTGATAAACAACGACTGGTAAAATAATGCTTGTTCAAACCCGAAGCAGAGGTGACTTTCTGCTGTGAGTCGTTAGATGAAAGCTTAGTAATATTTATGAGAAGTGTCAGAGAAGGCGGAGGGTGGAGAACTCCACTTCCTTCACCCACTTAGCTTGTCCCTGCTTTCTACTCCCAACTCTTGTGTGCCAGGATGACGTCACCCGACTCAGGCGGCTCGCTCTGAGGCGAGTGAAGTAAGAGTTCCGAAGGCTCGCGCAGAGGTTGTAACTGGGAGTGGAAAGAACACCGCGTTGTAGATTTATGTGAATTAATAAGAGGTGTTGTGCATGGCTATTGAACGATTCTCTCTACATCTCTCTACATTCTATCTGATTTCTGCGTCTCTGGTAGACATGTATCAATAGGTGCAACTTTCCCTTTATAGGCTACTTAACATATTTATAAATAGTTTGATAGGTTTGGTTAAATTGAGCTGCTTTTGTCAACTCCACATAGCCTTATCCAAGTGTTCTTTGGGTAGAGTTTGAGCACAATTGAATGTACACCTGTTGAGTTTATGAATGTACAAGTGTGTTGTTACTAGTATTGCCTAAAACGAATGTCGATCGATTATCATTGAGAGAGAGTCAACGGTAGACGGTTTGGGCATCCCCCTCATCTACCAGGGCTGTGTGACAGACAGAGACAGCGGTTCCCATCGCCCTTTGGTAGTTGGGAACGAAGCAGGGGTTCTGGGTCGGGGATGCACACGCTAATCTAGACTAGAACAGTGTGGTGGTCTCCTCCCTTGGCCCCCCTGTGCCCGCTCGCCGGGGCGGAAAGATGCAGCCTCTCCTCTCTGTCTGAGGAGCAGGGTGTGCCGGGGCGAAGGGACGATCGCACCCGTAGACCGCATCATTGACAGTGACACCCTGACCTTGACAGCTTGCTGCGCTTTCGCCCAGTAACTCCAGAAATTCATAATTCTGTTTTTTAATTATGAACATTCCCACGGTACCCTAGAGGACACATGGACGTTGAAAGTGTCGATTTAAACGGACAAGGGCGGGGTACAATGTCGTAGTTAATTGCAATTAGTCGTTGTCAAGTCTTTCACCCGTCAAAACCTGCCTTCAGCTTGGCTCGCTTGGTTTCGTCAGTTTTGAACATGCTCGAGCTGGTCCATGTATCAACTTCTCTAAGTGTATTATATATAAATATAATGAATATGTTAAAGAGCATACTACGCAGGTGGATATCATCAGGCCTATCAAAACTAAAACTTTGACTATTTAGTAAACGTGTCTTAAAATGGATATAATTGTTTCACAATATTGATATTCCACATTTAGTATAATGAGCTTTATTGCACACACTTCTTTCTATGTTTGCTACTTTTGGTGGGGCTTGATTTTGAAATGTATATGTGAGGGTGTGAGTGTGGGGGCTGGGGGGGGGCAGTTGAATGTGCGAGATAATCTCCTTAACTCTTTCTAATCCTCGTCAATCACTGATAGCCTTTACACAAATATAACCAACATCATGGTTGCCTGGGTTGCTTGCTTTCACTTTTTGTATTAGTGACTCCCTTCTTCTCCAGCAGTCAATGAAAAATCGTTAACAAAGGACCAGTGGATTGTGTATCTGTTTTTTGGCTTGACAGCATCAGTATGCAACTACTTCAATAGTCTTTACATATTCGAGAGGTATAGGCCTAAGTGTCACACCACTTATTTATTGGAATAACCCTATAGGCTATAGAAAGCCGATATTACCACCGTGAAATCTTCCACCGTTATTAGCAATGAAAACCATATGAAGGCTATCAACTAGGCTGCATTCTTTTATATCAAATCAATCGAAAGGTAGGTACCACTAACAAGATGTGCGTAAACCCATGGAGAGAAGTCAGTAAGCGCCATAGAGAACAAATATGTGGGTCTGAGCAAGTGTGATGTCATTAATGTTTGTAGAAATTAATGCACATAAATGTTAAGTTGTCTACTGTCTTTGTCTATGTATGTTTTTGTATTGTAAGAAAAATCAAATACAATCTTACAAAAAAAAGACAGCGAACATAATAGATCCAAGTCGACCAAAGACCTAGTGCTGCAACCTGGTCTCAGAGCATTTCGTATCATTCTGTATGTAAATCCAGGACACTACATATAGTATGATATATTACTTTTCATACGCTAGACAGGGCATAAACTGTTTAGTGGCAAAAAAGAAGGGTTAAATATAGGTTAAAAAAACAAATATTTCTTATAGCTCTCAGATAGAGGAGAGACACTTCAGAATAAACTTCCTTTTGATATTGTTTTGAGACCATCTGTTGTTCCATGCAGTGAATCTGTTATTCAATGCATTTGTATGGGTTAATAGCAGTAAGGACTATCTGTTATTCAATGCATTTGTATGGGCTAATAGCAGTAAGGACTATCTGTTATTCAATGTGTTTGTATGGGCTAATAGCAGTAAGGACTTTCTGTTATTCAATGCATTTGTATGGGCTAATAGCAGTAAGGACTATCTGTTATTCCATGTGTTTGTATGGGCTAATAGCAGTATGGTCTATCTGTTATTCAATGTGTTTGTATGGGCTAATAGCAGTAAGGACTATCTGTTATTCAATGCATTTGTATGGGCTAATAGCAGTATGGTCTATCTGTTATTCAATGTGTTTGTATGGGCTAATAGCAGTATGGTCTATCTGTTATTCAATGTGTTTGTATGGGCTAATAGCAGTAAGGACTATCTGTTATTCAATGCATTTGTATGGGCTAATAGCAGTAAGGACTATCTGTTATTCAATGCATTTGTATGGGCTAATAGCAGTATGGTCTATCTGTTATTCAATGTGTTTGTATGGGCTAATAGCAGTAAGGACTATCTGTTATTCAATGCATTTGTATGGGCTAATAGCAGTATGGTCTATCTGTTATTCAATGTGTTTGTATGGGCTAATAGCAGTAAGGACTATCTGTTATTCAATGCATTTGTATGGGCTAATAGCAGTAAGGACTATCTGTTATTTAATGCATTTGTATGGGCTAATAGCAGTATGGCCTCAAATATTTTTTTACTCTTGAACTTATTTAAGCAATTCTACTTTGACATTATGGGTTATTGCATGTAGGCCAGCGACAAAAAAAAATCACAATTGAAACCATTTTAAATTCAGATTGTAACACAACAAAATGTAACTCTGCCTGTAACACTAGTCAAGGGGCGTGAATATTTTATGAAGGCACTGTATCTCAACCAATCTAAATAGGCATACACTGTAACAGAAAAATTACATTTATAAGGTCATTTTAGGTATTATCAACAGAAAAAACTTTGAAACTTTTTACTGCAGTACACTGTAAACGATGGTGCATTGTGGGAAATGTCTGTATCTCAAAAGGTAAAATTCAATGGGGGGTTGACGCTGAGGGGTTATCTGAGCCTCCACCCCACAAAATACAATACCATACCGTATCTTTGGAGCACCAAAAACCTTTTGACCACTAGTGGGTGCATGGAGTTGTTGTTTCTGGCTCATTGACATATTTTAAAGCATGCCTTGTAAGAGGCTATATTTGTTGCTATACCAATTTAACTAGTATATGGTTATAAGGTCCCATCAATTCATAAAGTATAGGGGACAGACTGGAGAGGCAGCAAATCTTCAACCTTAAATGGTTGCACATTTTTCCCTGTCCTTATGGTTTGTTTTGCCCTGTAGTTTCTGCCTGTTTTGAAGCCTTTGTTTAGGCCTCTAGAAGCGCAAGTGATATATATTCATTATTACTATGCTGTAAACACTTTATCTAGCTGCCAACCTGCTTGCACCAATTCCTTGTAATTACAGTAAAATACTGTTAAATTCAAACCCCTCCCCTCAATTCATCCAGTCATTAATTAATTCAGATTACGGTAGCATAGATTTTTTACAGTATAATACAGTACATTTTACGGAATTGTACTGTGTCATTACATACTACTTGCTTTGATACCGTATTTATATTACAGTAGGTGTGTACTGTAATAGTACTTACAGAATTGTTCTTGCCACGCGCTGCCTGTAAATTACTGTCAAATTCATGGTAACCTCTTTACAGTGTTTAAATTATTAAATCAATTATGAACAGGAAACATTAGTCTGTGAAAAAGGTATGGGCCTTTGAAACAGTTGAAGCTCTTATTTGCTAGTTTTAAAATATGCATGTCTCAAATTGTACAATCATCATTACAAATCAGAGTCAATAACAGATTGCTAGCATAGGCTACAGTAGTGACAGGTTACATTTCAGCACCGTGGACAGCTCTGGGGAAGGGTCGACTAAAGTGGAGAAACAGATACCTGGCGTTTAGGACGGACTGGGGAGTGGGGATGGGGGCTAGGGGTGGGGGGGAATCAAACCTTGCACTGTGTTCAGAATTTCAGTTAGGTGATGTGTGGGGGACTCAGTGTTCAGAATTTCAGTTTAGTGATGTGTGGGGGACTCAGTGTTCAGAATTTCAGTTTAGTGATGTATGGGGGACTCTGTGTTCATGGCTTTGAAGGATCCTTTCCGGAAAACACACTTAAAATGATAAATAAAATAAAATAATTAACAGCAACCTCAAAACATCATCATAAATGTACAATCCTGTGGTCCCACATTTTGGCCCCACACATGTTTGTGGCCCACACTGACATGCCTCAATCAATGGTTCCATCATACTGACTACCTGTAGCTGTCATTACCCTTGAGTGGATTGGTCTGGACATACAACGGTCTCTATTTCTATTCCCCTATCACTACCATCCCAGTGTCCCAGTTCCCTTACTACCTCCCAGACAGCCAGTGGAATGGAACACCCCCTTGACTTGTTGAATGATGGGTGGCCAGATTACCATCCCTGGCACACCACAACCCACCCACCTCCCTTCACCAAACCCTGCCTTGCAGGGGGTCAACACAGGGCATCCCTCTCTCCGTCTGGGTCTTTGGGATTGGTACAAACAGGGAAATAACACACAGTCAGCTCCCTGGTCCAACACACATGCACAGAGCACACACCTACAGGCACATATCATCTACCCCAGACACACCTACACCCCCTCTACCTATACAATACACCAGGCTACAGTTATTGAAATGTACCTAAAAGAAACCCCCCAAATGCTCATCATGCCAGAACCCAAACCCGCCACAAGTCGATGCCGTCTGGTGCGGTCGGTGCGGTAGGATGCTCTGACAAATCTATTTGGGGCAAATTGTCAGTGAGAAACTTCCGCTCGAACTGCCTCGGACAAAACTGGCTGTTGGGGAGAGCAAATCCCGCTGCATGAGGGTGGGGACAATGGGGTTGAATGTGTTGATGTGCGGCCGGTGGCTAGGGAGGGACAATGGGCGGATTAGTCCGTCCCCTGGCTGACTGATTTGAGATGGCTCCTCTCGGGCCCTCACCGTGGGGAGTCCCATTGTCCACCTTCTGATTCCCACTTCTCACAAACTCCAAACAAAAGTCAATCTCTTTCTCAAGGGGGGAAAAATATCTACCTGGGCCATGTTGTTCTCTCTGCTCCGCTCGGGAAAGTGACCAAAAACTTTAGTTGCCAGGGATGAATAACTCCACTAACTTACTAACTTCCTATACTTTTCTCATTCGCCCCTTCTTGTTCTCTCTCTTCTTCCTTCTGGGTGTCTATCTGAGGTCCATGGTGGGTAGTGGGAAGGTGCTATACCCCCTGCCTGATCTGAAGGACGCTCGGCTGGGGTTTTCAGACTGGAGTGGAGCTGTAAGGCACCTGTCGGAGGCTTAGGCCTGCAGCCTGCAGCTTTGCGGCCCGCGGCCCATTAATATTAAAATATACAGAGATGCCATCACGGGCCGCTCTGAAATCGGTCTGATGTCGCCCCTGGTATCCCTCTGGACCGACCTCTGCTTTCAGTCACTGGTGAAGAGCTTCTTTTTTTCTTTCTTTTTTCCTGTTTTCGCTTTTTCTTTTTTTCTCTGAAAAGGCTCGTTAACAAATTATGACAGCTGAGTAGAGAGGCTTAGGCCGTTCACACTGCAAAGATAAACAGGTTAGAGCCCAGGAGGCAGGAGAGCAGGCTGCAATGTAGAAGAGCAGGGAACACTGTTGGGCTGGCTGCTAATAGCTGCTGCATGACTTCATTGATCTATCTATGCATCCTTTCACGCATCTACTGTATACACAATAAAATGTTTACTGTAAACACATAGTCACAGAGACTGCCGAAACTATACAATGAGGCATTTGTTTATGATTATGATAAGTAGAATTTACAATAAACAGAGGGTTATACAGTACATTTTCTATTCCATATTATTCATGTAATGTTCAGGGTTCAAAACCCTTTATTCAACCAGAATGAAAGAGTGTATTCTAAAGAAGTACAAGAACTCTTTCGAGTAGATTCACAGTCTCTCAACATTTATGTCAGACAAAATAGCATTAAAGATAAGTGCAAAATAAATGACACACACACACACACACACACACACACACACACACACACACACACACACACACACACACACACACACACACACACACACACACACACACACACACACACACACACACACACACACACACACACACACACACACACACACACACACACACACACACACTCTCCGTTCTATCATGTCTGTGAACACCAACACTAGTCAAGCCATCTGTGGTTACAGTAAAGACTGTTAAATAGCTAAACAATGGTTGCCATTGGGTTTGACCACAACTATTGTCACGGTCATCTCTGGGTTCAACTGCAGTCATCATGGCAGTATGAGAGTCATTATACTCAAACCGTACATTTCTAGTGACTGCGGTCCTCAGTCAATCAGTTCAAACGGCAGTGGACGCGGTCATGTCAAGTTTGATCTTCAGGTGCAGCAGAGCTCACCGGGCCTGGGGGCCAAATGGAACCCTATTACATACAGTTGAAGTCGGAAGTTTACAAACACCTTAGCCAAATACATTCAGTTTTTAACAATTCCTGACATTTAATCCTAGTAAAAATTCCCTGTCATAGGTCAGTTAGGATCACCACTTTATTTTAAGAATGTGAAAAGTCAGAAAAATATTAGAGAGAATGATTTATTCCAGCTTTTATGTCTTTCATCACATTCCCGTGGGTCATGTGATGTATTAGTATTTGGTAGCATTGCTTTTAAATTGTTTAACTTGGGTCAAATGTTTCAGGTAGCCTTCCACAAGCGTCCCACAATAAGCTAGGTGAATTTTGGCCCATTCCTCCTGACAGAGCTGGTGTGACTGAGTCATGCTTGTAGGCCTCCTTGCTCACACATGCTTTTTTAGTTCTGCCCACAAATTTTCTATGGGATTGAGGACAGGGCTTTGTGATGGTCACTCCAATACCTTGACTTTGTTGTCCTTAAGCCATTTTGCCACAACTTTGGAAGTATGCTTGGGGTCATTGTTCACTTGGAAGACCCATTTGTGACCAAGCTTTAAGACCCATTTGTGACCAAGCTTTAAGACCCATTTGTGACCAAGCTTTAAGACTGAAGACTGATGTCTTCAGATGTTATTTCAATATATCCACATCATTTTCCTACCTCATGATGCCATCTATTTTGTGAAGTGCACCAGTCCCTCCTGCAGCAAAGCACCCTCACAACATGATGCTGCCACCCCCGTGCTTCACAGTTGGGATGGTGTTCTTCGGCTTACAAGTGTCCCCCTTTTTCCTCCAAACATAACGATGGTCCTTAAGGCCAAACAGTTCTATTTTTGTTTCATCAGACCAGAGGACATTTCTCCAAGAAGTACGATCTTTGTCGCCATGTGCAGTTGTAAACCATAGTCTGTCTTTTTTTATGGCAGTTTTGGAGCAGTGGCCTCTTCCTTCCCGAGCGGACTTTCAGGTTATGTCGATATATGACTTGTTTTACTGTGGATATTGATACTTTTGTACAACAACCTCCAGCATCTTCACAAGGTCCTTTGCTGTTGTTCTGGGATTGATTTGCACTTTTTCGCACCAAAGTACGTTAATCTCTAGGAGACAGAACACACTCCTTCCTGAGCGGTATGACGGCTGCGTGGTCCCATGGTGTTTATACTTGCGTACTATTGTTTGTACAGATGAACGTGGTACCTTCAGGAGTTTGGAAATTGCTCCCAAGGATGAATCAGACTTGTGGAGGTCTACAATTTTTTTCTGAGGTCTTGGCTGATTTCTTTTGATTTTCCCATGATGTCAAGCAAACAGGCCCTGAGTTTGAAGCTAGACCTTGAAATACATCCACATGTATACCTCCAATTGACTCAAATTATGTAAATTAGCCTATCAGAAGCTACTAAAGCCATGACATCATTTTCTGGAATTTTCCAAGCTGTTTAAAGACACAGTCAGCTTAGTGTATGTAAACTTCTGACCCACTGGATTTGTGATACAGTGAATTATAAGTGAAATAATCTGTCTGTAAACAATTGTTGGAAAAATTACTTGTGTCATGCACAAAGTAGATGTCCTAACCAACTTGCCAAACCTATAGTTTGTTAACAAGACATTTGTGGAGTGGTTGAAAAACAAGTTATGAGGACTCGTATATAGTGCACTACCCATAGGGTTCTGGACAAAAGTAATGCATTATAGAGTGAATTGGGTGCCATTCGGACACTGCCTAGGTTAAATGGTCATAACTTGGCGTTACAGTCCTGCCTGTCATTAACTCCATGTAACCCTACGACATTGGAGCTGTCATCAAGACCCTCACAGTCACTTAGTGTGTCTTAATACAGAGCAGACTGCTGTTTCTACTCTTGGTGTTCCTACTCTTGGTGTTCCTACTCTTGGTGTTCCTACTCCTGGTGTTCCTACTCCTGGTGTTCCTACTCCTGGTGTTTCTACTCCTGGTGTTCCTACTCCTGGTGTTTCTATTCCTGGTGTTTCTACTCCTGGTGTTTCTACTCCTGGTGTTCCTACTCCTGGTGTTTCTACTCCTGGTGTTTCTACTCCTTGTGTTTCTACTCCTGGTGTTTCTACTCCTTGTGTTTCTACTCCTGGTGTTCCTACTCCTGGTGTTCCTACTCCTTGTGTTTCTACTCCTGGTGTTTCTACTCTTGGTGTTCCTACTCCTGGTGTTTCTACTCTTGGTGTTTCTACTCCTGGTGTTCCTACTCCTGGTGTTCCTACTCCTTGTGTTTCTACTCCTGGTGTTTCTACTCTTGGTGTTCCTACTCCTGGTGTTTCTACTCTTGGTGTTCCTAGGGGATGTGACAGGTTCTGAAAGAGAAGAAACTCTGTCACACTAGTATTCTTGAATACTCACAAACAAGGTCCTTTGACTTGCGTGTGGAGTGTTCTAGAAATACCAGTGTGCTGGAGTATATTATTTTAAAAATATATATATTTTCCAGCCATGCACCTCGAACTATGCTATAGGTGTGTGAACTATACATTTTTCAACATTACAGCATCAAACAGCCCTTACCTTGACCAGATTCTCACTGATGGAGAGAACAAAAAGTAGTCCCTCTTTTAAGTTACCTACTAACTAATCAGTGGTACAGTAACGTTTTTTTTTAAGATTGGAATTTTACAATGCAGTGTCATTTTGAAAATCCAAAACAATTATGCAGGCAAAGAGGTCATTTTTTTCTTCCGTTTTTCTTTCTAAAGATCCCTTCTTATTGTTCAAGTCAGTGCAGTCTCTTTCCCATCCTTAAATCCCCCCACCAAAGTTTCAGATACGAACAATCAAACAATACACAGATGCTGTCCTTCAGTCCTTACCCCCCTGCCTCAACCCAGAACTATCATTCATAACCTTTCTGTGGTGGCCTGAGAGAGAGGTGCGGTAAAGAGAGAGAGAGGAGAGATGGGGGGAGGGAGGTGAGGGGGAGTGGAGGAGAGCAACACGGCAGCTTATTTAGAAGACTTCCTTTATTGGAACATGTGCAGGCAGTTCACTCACAAAGGACTTAAATAGGATATTTTCTGTTCCCTATAGTCGCTTTCCCCCTTTTAAGTGCCGAGAGGGAAAAAAGTAAGTTTACAACTCCCTCCTCAATGGGGGCTCTTCACTCTCAGGTTGCTGGGACCTGAGTGACCTACGAAAGTTAATTAGGAGGTTAACAAAGAGAGAGCCGGAGCAGAATGCCTCGCCTCTCCTCCAGCCAAAGATGTCATCCATTAATTAGGAAAATCTTTAAGGTGGCCTTATTGAATTTACAGAAAGCCCCGCAGTTGGCGGGCAACAGTTTTTTGATCAAGCCCTTCCTCAAACAATGCCTTTTCTGGGGGTTAAAAAAGAACGAGAAGAAGAAAAAGGGAGGAGATTGGTGGGGTTGGAGGAGAGAGAGAAGAAGGGGGGAAAAGGAGAAGAAAAAGAAGAAACGTATGGGTTTCCAGTGCGGTACAGTTTAATGGGGGGAGCCTCTGATTGTGACAGCTCAGATTCACATGGGTATGGGGGGCATACTTTAAAGATGATGTCATGCAAAGGCAACCTGGGGACTTGAGGGGAGGAGGCGGCGGCAAGGGTGTGTGAGGGGCGGAGGGAAGCATACCACGCTCAAGCCACAGGGGCCACTCAAAGTTAACATTGCTGCCTGCATCTGGTCTAAGTCCTTTTCTTTTGCAGAAATGGGAGTGGCTTTCCTACGCACACACCCTACACCACCAATACCTTTTGACAAACCAAAGCATCACCTGTTTTACGGATAACTCCTCGATATCTAATTAACTGCAGAATTCAGGGGAGTCAAATACTCATGTAAGTTAACAAATTAGTGCGTAAATTCACACACAGGAGGTATGCTTGCTTTCAATACATTGTTCTGTCTTTCTCCACAGTCTTATTCAGTCAAATGATAAACCCTTATGCTTAGTTAACATTTAACCTGCAGCAATAACACATGTTTGAATTAACATGCAGTTAAGTATCATTTGATTTTGCACAGGAATCATTTTAGTTGACTGCATGAACATCAGAACAGTTTTCTTATGTGGCTAGTTCACATCCTCTACACTATCTAGTTCACATCTTCCAAACTAGCTAGTTCACATCCTCCACACTTTCTAGTTCACATCCTCCACACTATCTAGTTCACATCCTCTACACTATCTAGTTCACATCCTCCACACTATCTAGTTCACATCCTCCACACTATCTAGTTCACATCCTCCACACTATCTAGTTCACATCTTCCAAACTAGCTAGTTCACATCCTCTACACTAGCTAGTTCACATCCGCCAAACTACCTAGTTCACATCTTTCACACTATCTAGTTCACATTCTCCACACTAGCTAGTTCACATCATCCACACTAGCTAGTTCACATCCTCCACACTAGCTAGTTTACATCACCCACACTAGCTACAGTTGAAGTCGGAAGTTTAAATACACTTAGGTTGGAGTCATTTTCAACCACTCCACAAATTTCTTGTGAACAAACTATAGTTTTTGCAAGTCTACTTTGTCCAAGACACAAGTAATTTTCCCAACAATTGTTTACAGACAGATTATTTCACTTATAATTCACTGTATCACAATTCCAGTGGGTCAGAAGTTTACATACACTAAGTTGACTGTGCCTTTAAACAGCTTGGAAAATTCCAGAAAATTATGTCATGGCTTTAGTAGCTTCTGATAGGCTAATTGACATCATTTGAGTCAATTGGAGGTGTACCTGTGGATGTATTTGAAGGCCTACCTTCAAACTCAGGGCCTGTTTGCTTGACATCATGGGAAAATCAAAAGAAATCAGCCAAGACCTCAGAAAAAATTGTAGACCTCCACAAGTCTGGTTCATCCTTGTCTGGGAATTGCTCCCAATGATGAACCAAACACCTGAAGGTACCACATTCATCTGTACAAACAATAGTATGCAAGTATAAACACATCCGAAAACCTCAGATTTATTTTAAATTATTGTATTTTTTAGACCTCCACAAGTCTGGTTCATCCTTGTCTGGGAATTGCTCCCAATGATGAACCAAACGCCTGAAGGTACCACGTTCATCTGTACAAACAATAGTATGCAGGTATAAACACCATGGGACCACGCAGCCGTCATACCATTCTTGTCTTCAAGAGAAGAACGTACTTTGGTGCGAAAAGTGCAAATAAATCCCAGAACAACAGCAAAGGACATTGTGAAGATGCTGGAGGAAACAGGTACAAAAGTATCTATATCCACAGTAAAATGAGTCCTATATCGACATACTCTGAAAGTCCGCTCAGCAAGGAAGAAGCCACTGCTCCAAAACCAAATCAAATCAAATCCAATTTTATTTGTCACATACACATGGTTAGCAGATGTTAATGTGAGTGTAGTGAAATGCTTGTGCTTCTAGTTCCGACAATGCAGTAATAACCAACGAGTAATCTAACCTAACATTTTCACAACAACTACCTTATACACACAAGTGTAAAGGGATGAAGAATATGTACATAAAGATATATGAATGAGTGATGGTACAAAACGGCATAGGCAAGATGCAGTAAATGGTATCGAGTACAGTATTTACATATGAGATGAGTAATGTAGGGTATAAAAAGCCAAAAAGCTAGACCACGGTTTGCAACTGCACATGGGGGGACAAAGATCGTACTTTTTGGAAAAATGTCCGCTGGTCGGATGAAACAAAAATAGAACTGTTAGGCCATAATGACCATCGTTATGTATGAATGAAAAAGGCAGATGTTTGTAAGCCGAAGAACACCACCCCAACCGTGAAGCACGGGGATGGCAGCATCATGTTGTTTGGAGTGCTTTGCTGCAGGAGGGACTGGTGCACTTCACAAAATAGATGGCAACATGAGGTAGGAAAATTATGTGGATATATTGAAGCAACATCTCAAGACATCAGTCAGGAAGTTAAAGCTTGGTCGCAAATGGGTCTTCCAAACAGACAATGACCCCAAGCATACTTCCAAAGTTGTGGCAAAATGGCTTAAGGACAACAAAGTCAAGGTATTGGAGTGGCCATCACAAAGCCCTGACCTCAATCCCATAGACAATTTGTGGGCAGAACTGAAAAAGTGTGTGCGAGCAAGGAGGTCTACAAACATGACTCAGTTACACCAGCTCTGCCATGAGGAATGGGTCAAAATTCACCCAGCCTATTGTGGGAAGCTTGTGGAAGGCTACCCGAAACGTTTGACCCAAGTTAAACAATTTAAAGGCAATGCTACCAAATACTAATTGAGTAGTAACTGTAGTTCCCATCCTCCACACTATCTAGTTCACATCCTCTACACTAGCTAGTTCACATCCTCCACACTAGCTAGTTCACATCCTCCACACTATCTATTTCACATCCTCTACACTAGCTAGTTCACATCCTCTACTCTATCAGGTTCACATCCTCCACACTATCTAGTTCACATCCTCCACACTAGCTAGTTCACATCGTCTACATCCTCCACACTATCTAGTTCACATCCTCCACACTAACTAGTTCACATCCTCCATACTAGCTAGTTCACATCCTCCACACTAGCTAGTTCACATCCTCCACACTATCTAGTTCACATCCTCCACACTAGCTAGTTCACATCCTCCACACTATCTAGTTCACATCCTCCACACTAGCTAGTTCACATCCTCCACACTAGCTAGTTCACATCCTCCACACTAGCTAGTTCACATCATCCACACTAGCTAGTTCACATCCTCCACACTATCTAGTTCACATTCTCCACACTAGCTAGTTCACATCCTCCACACTATCTAGTTCACATTCTCCACACTATCTAGTTCACATTCTCCACACTTGCTAGTTCACATCCTCTACACTATCTAGTTCACATTCTCCACACTATCTAGTTCACAATCTCCACACTAGCTAGTTCACATCCTCTACACTATCTAGTTCACATCCTCCACACTATCTAGTTCACATTCTCCACACTAGCTAGTTCACATCCTCCACACTATCTAGTTCACATCCTCTACACGTTCTAGTTGACATCCTCTACACTAGCTAGTTCACATCCTCTACATCCCCACACTATCTAGTTCACATCCACCACACTATCTAGTTCCCATCCTCCACACTAGCTAGTTCACATCCTCTACACTAGCTAGTTAACATCCTCTACATCCTCACACTATCTAGTTCACATCCTCCACACTATCTAGTTCCCATCCTCCACACTAGCTAGTTCACATCCTCTACACTATCTAGTTCCCATCCTCCACACTATCTAGTTCCCATCCTCCACACTAGCTAGTTCACATCCTCTACACTAGCTAGTTCACATCCTCTACACTATCTAGTTCACATCCTCTACACTAGCTAGTTCACATCCTCTACACTATCTAGTTCACATCCTCTACACTAGCTAGTTCACATCCTCTACACTATCTAGTTCACATCCTCTACACTAGCTAGTTCACATCCTCTACACTATCTAGTTCCCATCCTCCACACTAGCTAGTTCACATCCTCTACACTAGCTAGTTCACATCCTCTACACTATCTAGTTCACATCCTCTACACTAGCTAGTTCACATCCTCTACATCCTCACACTATCTAGTTCACATCCTCTACACTAGCTAGTTCACATCCTCTACACTATCTAGTTCACATCCTCTGCACTAGCTTGTTCACATCCTCTACACTATCTAGTTCACATCCTCTACACTAGCTAGTTCACATCCTCTACACTATCTAGTTCACATCCTCTACACTAGCTAGTTCACATCCTCTACACTATCTAGTTCACATCCTCTACACTAGCTAGTTCACATCCTCTACACTAGCTAGTTCACATCCTCTAAACTAGCTAGTTCACATCCTCTACATCCTCACACTATCTAGTTCACATCCTCCACACTATCTAGATCCCATCCTCCACACTAGCTAGTTCACATCCTCTACACTATCTAGTTCCCATCCTCCACACTAGCTAGGTCACATCCTCTACACTATCTAGTTCCCATCCTCCACACTAGCTAGTTCACATCCTCTACACTAGCTAGTTCCCATCCTCCACACTAGCTAGTTCACATCCTCTACACTAGCTAGTTCCCATCCTCTACACTAGCTAGTTCACATCCTCTACACTATCTAGTTCACATCCTCCACACTAGCTAGTTCACATCCTCTAAACTAGCTAGTTCACATCCTCTACATCCTCACACTATCTAGTTCACATCCTCCACACTATCTAGTTCCCATCCTCCACACTAGGTAGTTCACATCCTCTACACTAGCTAGTTCACATCCTCTACATCCTCACACTATCTAGTTCACATCCTCCACACTATCTAGTTCCCATCCTCTACACTATCTAGTTCCCATCCTCTACACTAGCTAGTTCACATCCTCTACACTATCTAGTTCACACCCTCCACACTATCTAGTTCCCATCCTCCACACTATCTAGTTCCCATCCTCCACACAAGCTAGTTCACATCCTCTACACTATCTAGTTCCCATCCTCTACACTAGCTAGTTCACGTCCTCCACACTATCTAGTTCCCATCCTCCACACTAGCTAGTTCACATCCTCTACACTAGCTAGTTCACATCCTCTACACTATCTAGTTCCCATCCTCCACACTAGCTAGTTCACATCCTCTAAACTAGCTAGTTTACATCCTCACACTATCTAGTTCACATCCTCCACACTATCTAGTTCCCATCCTCCACACTAGCTAGTTCACATCCTCTACACTAGCTAGTTCACATCCTCTACACTATCTAGTTCCCATCCTCCACACTAGGTAGTTCACATCCTCTACACTATCTAGTTCACATCCTCTACACTATCTAGTTCCCATCCTCTACACTAGCTAGTTCACATCCTCCACACTATCTAGTTCCCATCCTCCACACTAGCTAGTTCACATCCTCTACACTAGCTAGTTCACATCCTCTACACTATCAGTGTAACGGTTGTCGTCTTCCTCTTCTGAGGAGGAGTAGGAAATATCAGACCAATATGCAGCGTGGTAAGTGTTTGTCATATGAATTACACTGAACACAGGAAACAAACAAACAAGCGAATAAAGAAAAACCGAAACAGTCCCAAATGGTGAACAACACTGAAACGGAAAATAACCACCCACAAACAAGATTGGGAAAACAGGCTACCTAAGTATGGTTCTCAATCAGAGACAACGATTGACAGCTGCCTCTGATTGGGAACCATACCAGGCCAAACACATAGAAATATAGAATGCCCACCCCAACTCACGCCCTGACCAACCTCAAATAGAAACATACAAAAGGAACTAAGGTCAGGAAGTGACAATCAGGTTCACATCCTTCACATCCTCCACACTAGTTAGTTCACATCCTCCACACTAGCTAGTTCACATCCTCCACACTATCTAGTTCACATCCTCCACACTATCTAGTTCACATCCTCCACACTATCTAGTTCACATCCTCCACACTATCTAGTTCACATCCTCCACACTAGCTAGTTCACATCCTCTACACTATCTAGTTCACATCCTCTACACTATCTAGTTCCCATCCTCTACACTAGCTAGTTCACATCCTCTACACTAGCTAGTTCACATCCTCTACACTATCTAGTTCCCATCCTCTAAACTAGCTAGTTCCCATCCTCTACACTATCTAGTTCCCATCCTCTACACTAGCTAGTTCACATCCTCTACACTAACTAGTTCACATACTCTACACTATCTAGTTCCCATCCTCCACACTAGCTAGTTCACATCCTCCACACTATCTAGTTCACATCCTCCACACTATCTAGTTCACATCCTCCACACTATCTAGTTCACATCCTCCACACTAGCTAGTTCACATCCTCTACACTATCTAGTTCACATCCTCTACACTATCTAGTTCCCATCCTCTACACTAGCTAGTTCACATCCTCTACACTAGCTAGTTCACATCCTCTACACTATCTAGTTCCCATCCTCCACACTATCTAGTTCCCATCCTCCACACTATCTAGTTCACATCCTCCACACTATCTAGTTCACATCCTCCACACTATCTAGTTCACATCCTCCACACTATCTAGTTCACATCCTCTACACTAGCTAGTTCACATCCTCTACACTATCTAGTTCACATCCTCTACACTATCTAGTTCCCATCCTCTACACTAGCTAGTTCACATCCTCTACACTATCTAGTTCCCATACTCTACACTAGCTAGTTCACATCCTCTACACTATCTAGTTCACATCCTCTACACTAGCTAGTTCACATCCTCTACACTATCTAGTTCACATCCTCTACACTAGCTAGTTCACATCCTCTACACTATCTAGTTCACATCCTCTACACTAGCTAGTTCACATCCCCTACACTAGCTAGATCACATCCTCTACATCCTCACACTATCTAGTTCACATCCTCCACACTATCTAGATCCCATCCTCCACACTAGCTAGTTCACATCCTCTACACTATCTAGTTCCCATCCTCCACACTAGCTAGGTCACATCCTCTACACTATCTAGTTCCCATCCTCCACACTAGCTAGTTCACATCCTCCACACTATCTAGTTCCCATCCTCCACACTAGCTAGTTCACATCCTCTACACTAGCTAGTTCACATCCTCTAAACTAGCTAGTTCACATCCTCTACATCCTCACACTATCTAGTTCACATCCTCCACACTATCTAGTTCCCATCCTCCACACTAGGTAGTTCACATCCTCTACACTATCTAGTTCCCATCCTCTACACTATCTAGTTCCCATCCTCTACACTAGCTAGTTCACATCCTCTACACTATCTAGTTCACATCCTCCACACTATCTAGTTCCCATCCTCCACACTATCTAGTTCCCATCCTCCACACAAGCTAGTTCACATCCTCTACACTATCTAGTTCCCATCCTCTACACTAGCTAGTTCACATCCTCTACACTATCTAGTTCCCATCCTCCACACTAGCTAGTTCACATCCTCTACATCCTCACACTATCTAGTTCACATCCTCCACACTATCTAGTTCCCATCCTCCACACTAGCTAGTTCACATCCTCCACACTATCTAGTTCACATCCTCCACACTAGCTAGTTCACATCCTCTACACTATCTAGTTCCCATCCTCCACACTAGCTAGTTCACATCCTCTACACTATCTAGTTCCCATCCTCTACACTAGCTAGTTCACGTCCTCCACACTATCTAGTTCCCATCCTCCACACTAGCTAGTTCACATCCTCTACACTAGCTAGTTCACATCCTCTTCACTATCTAGTTCCCATCCTCCACACTAGCTAGTTCACATCCTCTAAACTAGCTAGTTCACATCCTCTACATCCTCACACTATCTAGTTCACATCCTCCACACTATCTAGTTCCCATCCTCCACACTAGCTAGTTCACATCCTCTACACTAGCTAGTTCACATCCTCTACACTATCTAGTTCCCATCCTCTACACTATCTAGTTCCCATCCTCCACACTAGCTAGTTCACATCCTCTACACTATCTAGTTCCCATCCTCTACACTAGCTAGTTCACGTCCTCCACACTATCTAGTTCCCATCCTCCACACTAGCTAGTTCACATCCTCTACACTAGCTAGTTCACATCCTCTACACTATCTAGTTCCCATCCTCCACACTAGCTAGTTCACATCCTCTAAACTAGCTAGTTCACATCCTCTACATCCTCACACTATCTAGTTCACATCCTCCACACTATCTAGTTCCCATCCTCCACACTAGCTAGTTCACATCCTCTACACTAGCTAGTTCACATCCTCTACACTATCTAGTTCCCATCCTCCACACTAGGTAGTTCACATCCTCTACACTATCTAGTTCACATCCTCTACACTATCTAGTTCCCATCCTCTACACTAGCTAGTTCACATCCTCCACACTATCTAGTTCCCATCCTCTACACTAGCTAGTTCACATCCTCCACACTATCTAGTTCCCATCCTCCACACTAGCTAGTTCACATCCTCTACACTAGCTAGTTCACATCCTCTACACTATCTAGTTCCCATCCTCCACACTAGCTAGTTCACATCCTCTAAACTAGCTAGTTCACATCCTCTACATCCTCACACTATCTAGTTCACATCCTCCACACTATCTAGTTCCCATCCTCCACACTAGGTAGTTCACATCCTCTACACTATCTAGTTCCCATCCTCTACACTATCTAGTTCCCATCCTCCACACTATCTAGTTCCCATCCTCCACACTAGCTAGTTCACATCCTCTACACTAGCTAGTTCACATCCTCTACACTATCAGTGTAACGGTTGTCGTCTTCCTCTTCTGAGGAGGAGTAGGAAATATCAGACCAATATGCAGCGTGGTAAGTGTTTGTCATATGAATTACACTGAACACAGGAAACAAACAAACAAGCGAATAAAGAAAAACCGAAACAGTCCCAAATGGTGAACAACACTGAAACGGAAAATAACCACCCACAAACAAGATTGGGAAAACAGGCTACCTAAGTATGGTTCTCAATCAGAGACAACGATTGACAGCTGCCTCTGATTGGGAACCATACCAGGCCAAACACATAGAAATATAACCACAAGAACAAAACATAGAATGCCCACCCCAACTCACGCCCTGACCAACCTCAAATAGAAACATACAAAAGGAACTAAGGTCAGGAAGTGACAATCAGGTTCACATCCTTCACATCCTCCACACTAGTTAGTTCACATCCTCCACACTAGCTAGTTCACATCCTCCACACTATCTAGTTCACATCCTCCACACTATCTAGTTCACATCCTCCACACTATCTAGTTCACATCCTCCACACTAGCTAGTTCACATCCTCTAAACTAGCTAGTTCACATCCTCTACATCCTCACACTATCTAGTTCACATCCTCCACACTATCTAGTTCCCATCCTCCACACTAGGTAGTTCACATCCTCTACACTATCTAGTTCCCATCCTCTACACTATCTAATTCACATCCTCTACACTATCTAGTACCCATCCTCTACACTATCTAGTTCACATCCTCTACACTATCTAGTTCCCATCCTCCACACTATCTAGTTCCCATCCTCCACACTAGCTAGTTCACATCCTCTACACTAGCTAGTTCACATCCTCTACACTATCAGTGTAACGGTTGTCGTCTTCCTCTTCTGAGGAGGAGTAGGAAATATCAGACCAATATGCAGCGTGGTAAGTGTTTGTCATATGAATTACACTGAACACAGGAAACAAACAAACAAGCGAATAAAGAAAAACCGAAACAGTCCCAAATGGTGAACAACACTGAAACGGAAAATAACCACCCACAAACAAGATTGGGAAAACAGGCTACCTAAGTATGGTTCTCAATCAGAGACAACGATTGACAGCTGCCTCTGATTGGGAACCATACCAGGCCAAACACATAGAAATATAACCACAAGAACAAAACATAGAATGCCCACCCCAACTCACGCCCTGACCAACCTCAAATAGAAACATACAAAAGGAACTAAGGTCAGGAAGTGACAATCAGGTTCACATCCTTCACATCCTCCACACTAGTTAGTTCACATCCTCCACACTAGCTAGTTCACATCCTCCACACTATCTAGTTCACATCCTCCACACTATCTAGTTCACATCCTCCACACTATCTAGTTCACATCCTCCACACTATCTAGTTCACATCCTCCACACTAGCTAGTTCACATCCTCTACACTATCTAGTTCCCATCCTCTACACTAGCTAGTTCACATCCTCTACACTAGCTAGTTCACATCCTCTACACTATCTAGTTCCCATCCTCTACACTAGCTAGTTCACATCCTCTACACTAGCTAGTTCACATCCTCTACACTATCTAGTTCACATCCTCTACACTATCTAGTTCCCATCCTCTACACTAGCTAGTTCACATCCTCTACACTATCAGTGTAACAGTTGTCGTCTTCCTCTTCTGAGGAGGAGTAGGAAATATCAGACCAATATGCAGCGTGGTAAGTGTTTGTCATATGAATTACACTGAACACAGGAAACAAACAAACAAGCGAATAAAGAAAAACCGAAACAGTCCCAAATGGTGAACAACACTGAAACGGAAAATAACCACCCACAAACAAGATTGGGAAAACAGGCTACCTAAGTATGGTTCTCAATCAGAGACAACGATTGACAGCTGCCTCTGATTGGGAACCATACCAGGCCAAACACATAGAAATATAACCACAAGAACAAAACATAGAATGCCCACCCCAACTCACGCCCTGACCAACCTCAAATAGAAACATACAAAAGGAACTAAGGTCAGGAAGTGACAATCAGGTTCACATCCTTCACATCCTCCACACTAGTTAGTTCACATCCTCCACACTAGCTAGTTCACATCCTCCACACTATCTAGTTCACATCCTCCACACTATCTAGTTCACATCCTCCACACTAGCTAGTTCACATCCTCTACACTATCTAGTTCACATCCTCTACACTATCTAGTTCCCATCCTCTACACTAGCTAGTTCACATCCTCTACACTAGCTAGTTCACATCCTCTACACTATCTAGTTCCCATCCTCTACACTAGCTAGTTCACATCCTCTACACTATCTAGTTCCCATCCTCCACACTAGCTAGTTCACATCCTCTAAACTAGCTAGTTCACATCCTCTACATCCTCACACTATCTAGTTCACATCCTCCACACTATCTAGTTCCCATCCTCCACACTAGCTAGTTCACATCCTCTACACTAGCTAGTTCACATCCTCTACACTATCTAGTTCCCATCCTCTACACTATCTAGTTCCCATCCTCCACACTAGCTAGTTCACATCCTCTACACTATCTAGTTCCCATCCTCTACACTAGCTAGTTCACGTCCTCCACACTATCTAGTTCCCATCCTCCACACTAGCTAGTTCACATCCTCTACACTAGCTAGTTCACATCCTCTACACTATCTAGTTCCCATCCTCCACACTAGCTAGTTCACATCCTCTAAACTAGCTAGTTCACATCCTCTACATCCTCACACTATCTAGTTCACATCCTCCACACTATCTAGTTCCCATCCTCCACACTAGCTAGTTCACATCCTCTACACTAGCTAGTTCACATCCTCTACACTATCTAGTTCCCATCCTCCACACTAGGTAGTTCACATCCTCTACACTATCTAGTTCACATCCTCTACACTATCTAGTTCCCATCCTCTACACTAGCTAGTTCACATCCTCCACACTATCTAGTTCCATCCTCCATCCTCTACACTAGCTAGTTCACATCCTCCACACTATCTAGTTCCCATCCTCCACACTAGCTAGTTCACATCCTCTACACTAGCTAGTTCACATCCTCTACTATCTAGTTCCCATCCTCCACACTAGCTAGTTCACATCCTCTAAACTAGCTAGTTCACATCCTCTACATCCTCACACTATCTAGTTCACATCCTCCACACTATCTAGTTCCCATCCTCCACACTAGGTAGTTCACACACTCTAGTTCCCATCCTCTACACTATCTAGTTCCCATCCTCCACACTATCTAGTTCCCATCCTCCACACTATCTAGTTCACATCCTCCACACTAGCTAGTTCACATCCTCTAAACTAGCTAGTTCACATCCTCTACATCCTCACACTATCTAGTTCACATCCTCCACACTATCTAGTTCCCATCCTCCACACTAGGTAGTTCACATCCTCTACACTATCTAGTTCCCATCCTCTACACTATCTAATTCACATCCTCTACACTATCTAGTACCCATCCTCTACACTATCTAGTTCCCATCCTCTACACTATCTAGTTCCCATCCTCCACACTATCTAGTTCCCATCCTCCACACTAGCTAGTTCACATCCTCTACACTAGCTAGTTCACATCCTCTACACTATCAGTGTAACGGTTGTCGTCTTCCTCTTCTGAGGAGGAGTAGGAAATATCAGACCAATATGCAGCGTGGTAAGTGTTTGTCATATGAATTACACTGAACACAGGAAACAAACAAACAAGCGAATAAAGAAAAACCGAAACAGTCCCAAATGGTGAACAACACTGAAACGGAAAATAACCACCCACAAACAAGATTGGGAAAACAGGCTACCTAAGTATGGTTCTCAATCAGAGACAACGATTGACAGCTGCCTCTGATTGGGAACCATACCAGGCCAAACACATAGAAATATAACCACAAGAACAAAACATAGAATGCCCACCCCAACTCACGCCCTGACCAACCTCAAATAGAAACATACAAAAGGAACTAAGGTCAGGAAGTGACAATCAGGTTCACATCCTTCACATCCTCCACACTAGTTAGTTCACATCCTCCACACTAGCTAGTTCACATCCTCCACACTATCTAGTTCACATCCTCCACACTATCTAGTTCACATCCTCCACACTATCTAGTTCACATCCTCCACACTATCTAGTTCACATCCTCCACACTAGCTAGTTCACATCCTCTACACTATCTAGTTCCCATCCTCTACACTAGCTAGTTCACATCCTCTACACTAGCTAGTTCACATCCTCTACACTATCTAGTTCCCATCCTCTACACTAGCTAGTTCACATCCTCTACACTAGCTAGTTCACATCCTCTACACTATCTAGTTCACATCCTCTACACTATCTAGTTCCCATCCTCTACACTAGCTAGTTCACATCCTCTACACTATCAGTGTAACGGTTGTCGTCTTCCTCTTCTGAGGAGGAGTAGGAAATATCAGACCAATATGCAGCGTGGTAAGTGTTTGTCATATGAATTACACTGAACACAGGAAACAAACAAACAAGCGAATAAAGAAAAACCGAAACAGTCCCAAATGGTGAACAACACTGAAACGGAAAATAACCACCCACAAACAAGATTGGGAAAACAGGCTACCTAAGTATGGTTCTCAATCAGAGACAACGATTGACAGCTGCCTCTGATTGGGAACCATACCAGGCCAAACACATAGAAATATAACCACAAGAACAAAACATAGAATGCCCACCCCAACTCACGCCCTGACCAACCTCAAATAGAAACATACAAAAGGAACTAAGGTCAGGAAGTGACAATCAGGTTCACATCCTTCACATCCTCCACACTAGTTAGTTCACATCCTCCACACTAGCTAGTTCACATCCTCCACACTATCTAGTTCACATCCTCCACACTATCTAGTTCACATCCTCCACACTAGCTAGTTCACATCCTCTACACTATCTAGTTCACATCCTCTACACTATCTAGTTCCCATCCTCTACACTAGCTAGTTCACATCCTCTACACTAGCTAGTTCACATCCTCTACACTATCTAGTTCCCATCCTCTACACTAGCTAGTTCACATCCTCTACACTATCTAGTTCACATCCTCTACACTATCTAGTTCCCATCCTCTACACTAGCTAGTTCACATCCTCTACACTAGCTAGTTCACATCCTCTACACTATCTAGTTCCCATCCTCTACACTAGCTAGTTCACATCCTCTACACTATCTAGTTCCCATCCTCTACACTAGCTAGTTCACATCCTCTACACTATCTAGTTCCCATCCTCTACACTAGCTAGTTCACATCCTCTACACTAGCTAGTTCACATCCTCTACACTATCTAGTTCCCATCCTCTACACTAGCTAGTTCACATCCTCTACACTAACTAGTTCACATCCTCTACACTAGCTAGTTCACATCCTCCACACTAGCTAGTTCACATCCTCCACACTAGCTAGTTCACATCCTCCACACTATCTAGTTCACATCCTCCACACTATCTAGTTCACATCCTCCACACTAGCTAGTTCACATCCTCCACACTATCTAGTTCACATCCTCTACTCTATCAGGTTCACATCCTTTACACTATCAAAACATTTATGATTTTGCATTATTCAGAGCAACCTGAATGTGGAACATTTTCACACAATTTGACCATTTAACAGTTCAGATTGCAGGTTACCTATTCCATACCACATTGAACCAGTTGGGTTACATTGCCTGTTTTGCATCTTGTCAGTTTGTAAGTCGCTCTGGATAAGAGCGTCTGCTAAATGACTTAAATGTAAATGTAAATGTCAGGAGCAACACCTGAAATCATACACACATTCAAGACAGACAGGCTTAGTTTGAGCCATGCAATGAAGATGGTGATGAGGATGATGATATGTGTATGATTTTATCAGGTCATGAACCTGAGCTGAACACCAAGTCAGCAAAGTCAACAACTCCTCTCTATCACTGAAATCCACAGACATCCCGTTTAACCATGATGAGGATAGTTCCTCCTCACTCTCACACACCCCTCTCCCGCTGTCTCGCAGGGGTCGGAGTGACGTGAACCCCTCACCCCACCCCCACCATGGACTAATCGGAGGGGAGGGTCTAGGCCTATGTGTTTTGTTGCTTGTCAAAAACAATCACTCCTCGGGCCATTACATTTACAGCACGTCGTACTTTAATTGGTGTAACCGAGTGAGCGCTGAGAGGCGGGGGAGGCGGCCCACAAAGAACAGCGCGCAGTGAATGAGAAGAGACTCGCACAAAACTCCTCTTCACAGTGAAAAAAGTTCAGAGTTAGTCACTAACAAGGTGGTATAGAGGGGCTCTCTTTTTAAGTGATACCAAGTTACACTGTTCCGGCCAAAAGCTAGAAAACCATTAACCGCAGTGTTTGACCCTAAATCTTTTCGTTGAACAGGCCGTGCGTAAACAACTGGTGAGAAAATGAATTACGGGCAAAAAACAGATGTGGGAATCCACTATTTAAATGTATAACAATGGTTTTAGGTGTTAGTTAAGGCGTTATTTTTCTCTTTATAATATGACGAAATGACCACCTGTAAAATTACAGACTGGGGCCAATAGGCCTATACTTCATGGCATAACAACTTTATTACTAGTGCGCCTCCATACCCAGAAACCTCTCTCTCTCTCTATCTCTCTCACTCTCTCCCTCTCTCCCTCGCCCGCTCGCCCTTCCTTCTGTTTGGGCACTGGAGGTTGTCAGCCGGGGTTTATGTTCAGTTCACTGAAGCTGAAAGAAGTCAGCTTCGTGTCTTGTTATGAAACAAGACGTCTCTGCCTCCCAGTTCGCGGGAGCGATGAGAAGTGGTCGCGGCGAGCTGGGGGAGCAGAGCGCTCTCCGCGCCAGGCCCATCCCTAGAGGCGACCAGCAGTGAGGAAGTCAAAGCAGCTTTTGTGTCGCTTCTGCTGGCTGCATGTTTGTTAATTATCCCGTCTATGTGCTCAGACAACTTGGGCTCCCCGAGAGAGCCAACCAACCCAGTCGACGGAAGAGCGCACAACACACCGTCAACAAAGATTAACTTCTCTCAGAGCCATGCACCGAGATGTCTGAATGGGAAGACACTGCAAAACAAAGAGCTATCTTGTGTGAACTGCTACCAATAGACTAAAATATTCAAACCACATTTTCCTGTGTATGTTGCCGATTTACACACAGGCAGTTAGCGGACTAAACTCCACTCCATGGTGAAGGAAGTTTCCATCACCATGGAGTGGATGTTTTGCTGCTAACATACAGTGTGACATTTAGGCCTACCCAAAGGCAGTTTGGGGTATAGGCATATAGGCCTACACCTGTTGATCATTAGTGACCAAATCGATCCAGATGCTTTGCAATTATGATGAGGAGGATAATATTCATATCAGCAGCAGCCTCTGTAGAGGTATAAGGGCTTCCTACTGGCTGTTGTACTTCACTCCTTATCAAATTGATATTGGCCAGCAGTTTTGGGGCTAAAATGAAACTAGGCTTATTCTGCACCCACTCAGATAACCATACCCAAAACTCTTAATCGGTTTGGCACAGTCTATTCTAACTTTGGAAATAGTCAGTGAATGGCAATTAATCTGTTGGCAGTTCAGTCCCTGCGGTCTTGGGAAGCAGTTTGGGAGCATCCGTCTTTTTCTCCAGAAAGTGAAAGTGCACGTCAGTCCTCTGAACGCCTTCATTGAGCCCCGACTTGATGGTTCTCTCTCCCGCTCAGATCACTTCTTTAGAGCGCAGAATAGCGCCGAATAGCCTCGCCTTGATCAGCATCAATTGTCATCGCGGGTTTCGGGACACTTTGGCCGCCAGTGGGCGAAGTCAGGGCTAATCCCTGGAAAGGGAATCACGGGGAAAGAGAAAAGCAACAATAACCAAGTCAAGCGTAAAAAATGAAAGCGAAATCTCTATTATCAACTCCCTGCATTTCCCAGCGATCTAGTGAAAATCAGGCTAGTTTGTGAGTCGAGTCAGACGCCCAGGGAAGAATATGGGGTCGCGCTGGGTTGGTAGACTCACACGATGAAGAGGGCAATATTTCGGTGAAAGGGGGCCTCGCATTTGCAAAATCCCTCTCACATCCCGACATAACCATTAAATGCAGACTGACTTTATGTTGTATAGAGAGCGACAAACAAGAAAAGAGGCACAGTTCTCCAATGAAAGAATGGGGTTTTGGAGGATTAGGGACGGCCCGAAGGATGAAGAATAACTTCTGCATAACTTTACAGCTATTTTCTCCCCTTGCTTGCAAGAGCCAAGTTTACTGCTAAACCGGTTTAAGTTTAACCCCTTATTGCATCCACTCTCCCAGATTTCCTTGCAACAAATTCATGTTGGTTTATGCAAAAATCTTACATTTTTTACGCAATCATTTTTCATAAACTACTTCATCAGATCTAGCCTAAGTGTTTTCAAAATATTTGTCTTATATCATATTGGCCTAGCTTTCTATTTATAACTCGACATGGATAAATAGTTATTATGACTAATATCATATGCCTATAAGTAGGCCTAAACTGGAACGGAAAACTGTATACGATCATTTGAGGTATTATCAACAGTAAAAACAAATCTCAAAGGTGTTACTGCAGCACACTGTAAATGATGGTGCGTTGGGGGAAAAGTACTGTTTTTCAAATGGTACCTTTCACCCCACAAAATACAATACCATACTGTGCCACAAACCTTTTGACCACTAGTGAGTGCATGTTATTGTTGTTTCTGGGTCATTAACATATTTTGAGGCGTGCCTTATAAGAGGCTATATTTGTTGCGCCAGTGAGGAAGAATGCTGTATCAAATTAACTCCTATGTGGTTCTAGTGTCCCATCAATTTATAGGGGGGACAGATTGGAGTGGCAACAAGCCTTAAACCTTAAATGGTTGAGCATTTTGCCATGTCCTTTGGATCTGTTTTGCCCTTTGGTTGCTGCCAGTTTGGAAGCCTTTGTGAAGGCCTCTAGAAGTGCAGGTGATATAGAAACATGTATTTTCATTAATATACTGTATTAAGTTGCTTGCACCAATCCCTTGTAATTATAGTAAAATACAAACCCCTCCCCCCAAACAATTGCATTAACTCATTCTGATTATGGTAGTATTTACTTTATTATTATTTATTTTTTTGCAGTATAATACAGTACATTTTATGGTTTTGTACTGTGTGTCATTACACATTACTTGCTTTGATACCGTATTTATATTACAGTACATGTATTGTAAAATGAAATACAGAATTTCACTAGTCACCGACCTGACCTGTCTGTAAAATACTGTCAACCCCATACCGTGTAGGATATTTGATAGGCTTATTGTTATCGGTTACAAAAGGTGTTGGGGAAGCTACTCTGAAAATATCGTTTACCAAACTACCAATTACGATACAGTTAAGATAGTTAATATACAATAAAGCTACCCGTAAGAAACATGTCATTTACATAACTAAAGTTATTTTGAAAAAGTAGCACACTACATGCAAACTACTTCGTGAAAAATGATCATACCTAAATCTAAAATGTTATAGACCACACATTGCAAGAACATATCACTCTGGTGTTAGATGTTAACATAATGTGTAATTTAACCTATTAAACACAACAAATATGTTTCAAGTAAAAATTAGGCAGGTCTGGTGCCTATCTGAAAAAGATAGCAAATATTGTCTACTTTACCCATTATTTGATGTACGCCATTATATGCAAAAACGTAATTAACTACTAAAAACACTACCAAGATTTGAATTAAGTTCATCTACCACCTAGCTACACCAAAATGTTATTACTTTCTAGTTGAACAGGGCCACATGTAATTCACTACTCCCCATCACCAGCCAACAATTATAATCTCCAAAATTCCTTGAAAGATTTGAAAAAAAAATGGAGTTTAGAAAATTTCCTGAAGTTGCTTAGTTCAACATACTGCAATAGGCCGATTTAGAACGGCAAACATAGCGCTAAAGGCTATGTAGCCGTAATACATTTCAAAAAGATAAATCACATTTATGCATGCAGTCCTCTTAGCTTGTGTGTATTTTTTGTCATTCATATTAAGCATATTAAGGTTAATCAATTAATTGGCCTACGCTATATACATTTGTATCCATTTAAGAATAAGATGTGGTCTTATAGGCTTACTAATGTTTTCTTATCGAACATGGGATCACGAGGCGGTTCTCCTCCTGCCTCATCACCTTACTGATGAGCCCTTGAGGCGATGGGAGACACTGCGAGCCTAATTAGGGATTTTTGTACTCGTGGAGCCGGATTCGGTATCTATCACATGCTAATGAACCCCTTCAGTGGGTTCAATCCCTTCAATTCGCTACGGAATTAAAGGACAGTCATGCAATATAGCCTAACAAGTTCTTAGATTGGCTTTAATAACACATAAGGCAATAGTAATCTCCTAGACTTTATACAGTGCTTTTTTACTAAACACAAGTCATCATGTAGTACAATAAAGGTCAATTCAGGGACTGTGTATTTTAGTTGTTTTATCAATGTTTATTCGCTTCTGAATCTCAGTCTCTTTAGCCCAGCAAGTGAGTTTATTATTAAAAATATATATATTTCACCTTTATTTAACCAGGTAGGCTAGTTGAGAACAAGTTCTCATTTACAACTGCGTCCTGGCCAAGATAAAGCAAAGAGGTGCGACACAAACAACAACACAGAGTTACATATGGAATAAACAAACATACAGTCAATAATACAATAGAAAAAGTCTATATACAGTGTGTGCAAATGAGGTAGGATAAGGAAGGTAAGGAAATAAATAGGCCATAGTGGCAAAATAATTCCAATATAGTAATTAAACATTGGAGTGATAGATTTATTTGGTTTCCCTGATCAGGTTCTTCATGCAGTTAGTGCCTCCGGCCCGTCAGTCCAAAATACGTCCAAAATGGGACCCTATTCCCTATTTAGTGCAAAACATTTGATCAGGACCCATAGGGTTTTGGTCAAAAGTAGTGCACAATATAGGGAATAAGGTTCCATGTGGGCCATACACTTTTGAGGCACAGAGACCTGTCTAGTATAGGGAAGGAACAGGAGGGGGGCCGTTTAGTGCACAATAAGCACAACATTGAAAAATATAGAATTATGAGAAATATGGAATTGTTGACACGGATATGATCCTAAAGACCACAAATAAAGTCCTTAGTATAAATTATAATCATTAGCATGGGAGGGGAGGGGTCGTTTAGTGCACAATAAACACAATTATGAGAAATGTGTAATTGTTGAAAAGGCTATGACCCTAGAACAGATATAGCTTAATGATGATAGCAGTTCTCGTTATGCTTAGCTTAAGTATATCATTTTCCATCACAAAAACATATCAATAACATTCTTCAGTTAGGCATTTCCTAACGTTTATGACCAATAACAACAGAACAGAACTGTGATCATTGACTCATTTCCATTCATTAATATAGATTGTGTGGTCAAGTTCACAAACAATATGAGACAGAAGGTGTGTCTGTAGCCTAACCAGCTTTATAATACCTACCAACACTAAATAATGAATTTCCTTCAGCAGTGAAATGCAGGCACACAAACAGACACACGCATGCGCGCAGACACGCACAGACCAGTGGCATAGCATAGTTTCGCAGACCCCTGCAAGGTCCAAGCAATTTTTGTCTGTGTGTAAAGTGCTGAGTGATTTTTAAACATTAAATGCACTGTGCATTATGTGGGTTGAATGCTATAACAACAGAATAAACCAATGAATAAAAGTTCCAAGGTGGTAGTGACTGTCTATTACTACTTATCAGTTATTAACCATCAGTTATTCACATGACTTCACTTTATCATCACTTGAGTCATCTCATCTCTCCAGAGCTGCTGCCATGGGGGGATTGGCCTACTGGCAATTCTGGCTAATGCCAGAAGAGCCGGAACATCTTTAATTAGGATGGGCTGTTGGAAATGTACAAAAAAAGTTATAATTATATATACAGGATATAGCAATGAACCTGACAGATCTGCTGTGGTGCAGTCAAGGTAAGAAGGAAACAGAAGGACACTCACGCGCACTTACACAGATCATGTAGTCTACTACTACCAGTTAGGCCTAATATTTTGGCTGTATATTGCATGAAAATATTTCATACCTACTATTGTTGGCTAATTAGGGAGGGGGATTCGGGGAGATTTAGACATTAGGCTACTCAACTCTTAGGCTAATGGTATTCCGATTTTAGTTGAGGTCCTTTCCTGAATATGACAATGAAAAAATAAATGCTCAGAAAAAGTCTGGAAAGCGTTGGCTACTTTTGATGCACAATGGTTTTATAGTGAATGGCAAATACATGTATATTATTAATATCGTTACAGTGTAGCATCCAGGCGTTGCAGAGCCATTGCAAATATTGTCCAGGATTTTTGGGGGTGAGATTACTATCTACTAGCCTACTAAACATGCTAAACCATTCAAGTCACTTTCCTTTCAAAATCACTAAAGGGATGAACATCTGAACAATTAAATGAACACGGTTTATGATGAGCAGAAGGTGCTCCGGAGGCCAGAATCCACATAAAAACGAAATATTATCGCCAGACTTCTGAGCAGACATTAGAATAGGCCTTAATGCCACGCATTCTCTCCCCCTTATTTCCATTAGGCTCTGATGACTGCGAAATTGCTGCGGACTGCAAGTTATCAAGAGCCACTAATTTCGCATTAAAGACCATTGACTGCAGTGGCTTGATTCGAGGGTTTTTTGACAATTATCACAATCAGAATTTGAGCCCAGATAATTTACCTTGACTCCGTGATTATTTGCGTCGTGCCATGCGCACATTTGAAAATTGCATAGTGTCAAAACGCGCGGCGGCGGTAGGCCTAAATAATGAGGAGGCGGCGATACGGGATCAGGAGGTGCACATATCTCCATATTGCCGCTCTCCTCTTCAACACGCAGGGTCACACTCATCTTCACACACTCCGTCATTAACTGGCTTCCTCTCTCTCTCTCTCTCTCTCTCTCTCTCTCTCTCTCTCTCTCTCTCTCTCTCTCTCTCTCTCTCTCTCTCTCTCTCTCTCACACACACACTTTTTATGCATATACCATACATATATATTAGTTATTTATTTTGTCTAAATTAACATTATATTATTTCACTAATTTGAGGCATTAAATTGTCCAAACTATCCAATTGTCCAAACTATCCAATATGAGGAAAAGCAGGGGACTTGCTGGATGCCGGTGCATTTCGTGTGTAAGTGTGTGTTGTGTTGGTGTTTGTGTTTTGAGAGGAGCAGAATCATTCTCCAATCCCGCAAGGGGCCACTCACTAAAGGTGATCATGTCTTCTCTGATCTCCAAATAGCCACCTTGACATTGACCTTATTTAGTACAGCAGAGAAACTAATCTGAGAGCCAGAGAGAGGGTTACAAAGTTCGCTACAGTATAGCACATGCATGTGTTCACTGCAAAATGATACAATTACAGTTCTACAATCAGTTAATATTGCTTAATCGAGTATGTTGTAAAAATAACTGGTTTCGGAATAACATTCTGAATCAGCACAGTAAAGCGTCCCACCCAGTTCTCTCGAGATCCTCATTATCACATGACCACAGTAGTAAGCAGACAGGAACAGGAAGTGATGGACTGTTATTGTGTGTGAGCTTTGGAAGGTGCTTCTTAAAACTTTCATATTTCACAAACATGTTTATTGTTCAGGTGGGTGTGTTATTGATAGCGTTGACATATTACGCCAATGCTCAAACGTCTGTTGTCGCTGTCAACACCACCATCCCTGGTTCAGAGCAGAGCGCAAGCGGCTTGAGGCAACTCGCCGTGGCAGTGGTGCCTCAGTCGTCCGTGTTTCACCCCAGTCTCCGTTCACAGTTCTCTCTCAACCTGTTGTCGGCGTTTCCAGAAGATCTGGAGGTCAGCAATTACTGCGTCGCGCTGCTGGCTATCTTTGGGCAGCGATATTCAACGTATGTTAATTGTTTGGTGTCCGCCGCGCGCCCTGTCAAAGTGTGCCAAAACTGTTATGGCACCTACGGCAACCTTATGGAAATCTACAAAAACATTTCAGACCAGGTAGCGTGAAAACATTTGTGTTTTTCCGTCGTTTTCTCTCTGAGTGTCATTCAGTTTTTATTTAGATTATGCATCGCCATGTTTTTGCCCTGTGCTGTGGGCTAATTGGTGTGCCGTGGTCACATGCGTCATGTCTTGTGACTGTTGCTAGTAGCCTATGCCAGTGGATAGTAGGGGAAATTAAAAATCACAAGACTAGTTATTCAGGAAACAATTAATAGAAAACTAATTATAAATAAACATGCTCAGTGACTAGGAGGACAAGCCATACCTTACTGTTGCCATAATTGAGATGGCCTAATGGCACTGGTTTGCCACCTATTTCAGTTTCTTAGCACTTCAAGCTGTTTCCACTAAATCCTCAGTGTAAGATATATTCTAACCAGTAGGCCTAAACACGTGGGATCTTGAACACCCTTGGTGAGACTGCTTGTGTGTCTGTTTCCAGATGGGCCCAGGGAATGTGAGCTGCAGAGACAGCCTACTGCGTTCTGATAGGCTGATGTTGGTGTTCCTGCTCTACAGTAACCTGGAGGACATCTGGACCGCTTCAGAATGTAACCGTAGGTGGACTGCTTAGTATTATCAACACATTTTGTTATATGCTGATACTCCTGTATATATCATTATCTTTGCTATTTGCTGTGGCTCAATAAGTTTTTTACTTCCTTTCCTTGCCTCCTTTCCTTTGTGATCGATGCTATGAAAATAATTGCTATGTGAAAGCCAGGAGGCAGAATATATATACGTTTGATCTTTAACCCTTCCATGGTTCATGATTTCTGACTGATGACTACCTGTCTAAGGTTGTGTAAGCCTGAGACACCACAGCCTGACCAATGACACCCTTCACTTCATGGAATCTCTGAACCAGTCTCTCAGCTGCTTCGAGAAGTACCAGAAGGTGGGTCCCTATTGTAGGTCAGAGATTTAAAAATCTAGTCGGGACTAAAATCCATCTAAAGCCACTAGGGAGGGATAGGGAGTATAAAGTTGAGTTCTGATATGTAGTTTATAACTGAACTGTTTCCACTTTGTGATTTAGCAGGGTAACCACTCAGAGCTTTGTACGGAATGTAAGGCCACATACAGAGGACTGAATGAGCTGTACAGCCGCATGGAGAAGAATCACACCCTCTGCATCGACATCGAGGACTCTGTATGTATTTCACAGCCACAGGTTGTCGTTACATCTTGCGCTTTGTCATTCATGTTAGCCTTGGAAGCCCAGGTTTCCCATGTGCCTGGTAAAGTTCTCCTCAGAAAGATGATGAAAAGGGGTGGGGTATGATAGTCTAGATGGGAACTAGTGACATGTTGCCAATCAACTTTTGCATGGGTGGAGTGCCAAACAGAGGTTGGCACTAAAAAAATATGTCTGACTTGCAACAAGGCAGTATGCATAAGATGCAAAACTTTTGACGCATATGGTACTCAAACATTGTCTGACACGGTAGGAAAAGAGACAGGGACAAAACAATGAAAACAAGGAAATGCCTCTCCTGTGTTGATGGTTAGGAGATCTTGTTTTCAGATTAATATGACCCTGTGCCACACAAAGCCGTTCATGCTATATGTGGCAATATTGTATTAAATGCAATTTTTCAGAGTAAAAATTGAAAAAAGCTATTTTAAAGGCATGCGTGCATACATTTTACATATGGGTGGTCCTGGGAAGTGAACCCACTATCCTGGCTTTGCAAGTGCCATGCTCTACCAACTGAGCTACAGAGGACCACTGTTAGAATTATGTTTCGCACTAGTGCAGAATACATTTTGAGGATGTAAAGTTTAGCAATGCTCCCCACCTCAGTGAGAGCACTGCTAATAGAAATGTGGAAGATGTGAAACAGCACCCCCCAGGGGATTCTTATGCTGCGTTTACACAGGCAGCCTAATTCAGATTTTTTTCTGCCCCAAGTTAGTCCTTTGACTAATCAGATCTTTTGCCAATAATTGAGCGAAAGATCCGAATTGGGCTGCCTGTGTAAACGCAGCCATTGAGAAAGAAATGGAGAGAGATGTCACCAGGTTTGCATCCCAATTCTCTCTTTCTCCCAAAGTGTGCACTTGTTCACTTCCCTACATGGATTTGAAAGGAAATGACTGGTATGGAAACTCTCATCTAGCCCATGCCATCATGAATCCAATGCTTTTAAACTTGTGGGGAGTAGTGAACGGGTGCACAAGGTGAGATTATTGGGACGTACCCCAGTTCTGGTAGTGCCCGTGAGTTTCAAAGGAGGTGAAGTAGAAACTAGAAGGGCACTAGGGACAGAAGGCCAGACATGGAGCAAGGGAGTCAGATGGATAGAAAAGAGAGAGACTCAAATAGACGAGAGAGACTGTGTCCCCTTTTGTATTTATTTAAGCTCCTGTGTTGTTGTGTTGATTGTGGGGGGGATCCTGTCTTGTTTCAGATGAATATGACCCGTATACTATGGAGCAAGGATTTCAATTGTTCTTTCCCCCGGGCGGAGACTGTTCCTGTCATCGCCGTGTCCAGCTTCATGCTCTTTCTGCCCATCATCTTCTACTTGAGCAGCTTCCTTCACTCGGAACAAAAGAAACGCAAGCTCATACACCGTGAGTAACCAGCTTAATTCACCCATTGTTGCACGGAGAGATTCTTTGACGGGTTGGTTGGAGGGGGGTGTGTGGGGGTGGGAGGATGTATGCTGGGGAGGGGTGGTCACAGATTTTTCAAGTGAAGTATATGTGGAAGCCAGGGTGTCTCTTGAATGCATGCTCCTGGTTTATAGAGATTGTATCATAGGGGCGGTAGGAGTGTCCCAAATAATGTGGACTTGTAAAGGAGGGGTGAGGTAGTTCTTAAGGGTTGGGAGTGGGGGAGGAGAGCGGTTTAATGGTGTCCTTGTAAATAGTGGGTTTAAGCCTAGTAATGATCTAGGCCAGGGAGTCGAAGAGCGATACATTACGCTGTTTATTTGACACGTGGAATAATGGTGAAGCAACGGTTTTAGACTAAATGTTGTGTGGTGGCTAACAGTTACTCTTTTTCCTCTCCAGCCAAACGAGCCAAGTCCAACCCCAGCTTCATTAACATCCAGGACAAGTTCAGCTGAGGAGAGTGAGAGATGGAAGAGAATGAGGAGAAGATGGATCAGATAATGACTTTATTATCCCCGTGGGGAAATTTGTTGTCGCTCTGTGCATACATAAACATATAATCAGTACATACAGCATACAAACAATACAGGTAGAAAAGTACAGTTCATGAGTGATCAGTGATCTTCCATTCACTATAGACAACAGAACACACTGTCAACTACAATGTTAGATATAGGCCACACAGGAGGTTGGTGGCACCTTAAATGGGGAGGATGGGCTCGTGGTAATGGCTGGAGCGGAATAGGTGGAATGGTATCAGTCATTCCATTGATTCTGTTCCAGTCATTATTATGAGCCATCCTCCCCTCAGCAGCCTCCACTGAAAGGCCAGTCCGATGCTCCTACTTGTGGTTTAAACATTCAGGAACCTTACTACCGTTTGGACAAAGGATATTTTGGCTCTATTCCTTTGGTTTTCTGTAACGTCTCCTCGAGCAGAGTAGCTAAAATTCCTGATAAAGAGGATGTCTGGAGTCCATCAGTACCTTGTGGGGTTTTGAGGGCTCTTATATCATAAATGACCTCCAGACCTGTCTGTTTGAACTCTAGCACCTTACTAGCAGAGCTTACAATTTCTCTGCGAGACATAATTAAAAAAATTTAACCTTTATTTAACTAGGCAAGTCAGTTAAGAACAAATTCTTATTTACAATGATTGCCTACCCTAGACGACATTGGGCTAATTGTGCGCTGCTCTATGGGACACCTAATCACGACCGGATGTGATACAGACTGGATTCGAACCAGGGACTGTAGTGATGCCTCTTGCACTGAGATGCAGCGCCTTAGACCGCTGCGCCACTCAGGAGCGGAAATGACAATTTCCGTACCAGACAAAGAGGAAGAATCTTTGTTGTCCAAAACCGCACCTGGATACAAATGTAACATGTAATTTCATTATGGCTGTGGTTTCAGCCAGGGGTGTATTCATTACGTCTTGCAACAGAAACCGTTTAAGAACCAAACGGGAGCAAATTTAACAGAACTATGAGGGACCTACCTGAATTTGTCCAATATAAACTCTTTGTTTTCATTGCAAAATGTTTTCCATTTGACGTAAACGGTTTCTTTTGCAACACGTTTTGCAACAGCATTCACGTAATGAGCGCACCCTGTGGGAGAGGATACCAATCATTTTTTTAAATATATATATTTTTGTTTTATTTTTGCTGAAATGATATTTGAACCCCCTAGCCCCATCTCACCCATTGCTTCTACAATGAAAGACAGTCTGGAGATGAACCACAATGACTACTGATTTATCAGTAATGGGTAGTTGAAGTATATTTTTGTGTGCAATTTTATTTTTTTTGGTGACTAGATGTACTCTGCTGTGAAAGACCGACGACAAACAGGCAGAAAGCACTTGATGTCTATTAGTTGTGACGTATGCCTGCCGTGTAGAAGTGGATAACAGCTGAGATGGAGACATTTTAAAAATAAATGTTGTTTTTTTTAAACAGCAAGGTGAAAGCACTCCATGATATCACAGAAGGCAGAGTGAGCCAGCTCTTTCAACCCTATTTGTTTTTTTTTGTTGCACTGTTAATGTCTTTGTCCTTTCCCACTGGTTATCACATGCTGGACTTGTTTTGTGTTATATTTGTTTTTGTTATATTTGATAATGTGAGTAGTTTGTGGCAATAGATGCAATTTGTTGTAATTATGTATCTGTATATTTGCCTTATTGAAGTGGCTTCCCTTTTGCTTAAAGATACATTTCACAAACTAGGCCTATTTCAGCTGCAGTAGGGTTTTTACTGACCAATAACACTGTGCCAACTACTTTTTCTAGTTTTTTAAGATGTGTTAAAGTAACTGTTACTTTGTTACAGGTGTAAAATCCCTCTCTTGTAGCACTTGTCAAAAATTGTATAGGATGCTTTAGGCCTACTTTTCAGAATCACTGTGAGATATAATTAATTCGTCACGCAAAACTCTAGATATGCTAATTTTTATTTGACTTGTTACATTTTCCACTATATTCATATAAATCTAATTAGCATAATACAAATAATGCTATCAATCTCATTTAAATAAATAAAACATTTACAAGCCAGCGCATCGGCGGATGTCGGACTTCCGCACCGAAAAATGTATGCAAGTGTATGGGGCATTTCCACGTCAAAGGTATATGGGTCATCCTGAGCTTTCTTGTCTCAGATATAGAACAGACACTTCAAAACATACTTCCTTTTGATTATTTATTTTATACTATATGTTTTGGCATGCATTCATCTTATTTAATGTGTTTCTATGGACTAATGGCGGTAAATCCTAATTCAATCTTTCATCAATTAAAAAAAAAAAATTATACTTAAATGTGTCCTAAAATTCAAAATCATATAGTTTAATGATCTTCGGAATGACCATATTGGCAATTCCATATGTTAGCTTAGAAACTCAGCCCCTTAGACTCAAACCCATTATTAACACCATGTCTTAAATAATGTTCGTTTTTGAAACAAAACGTTTTCCTCGACGAATAGCCTAAATTTGTGATATGTAGACGAGTCACTATTTTTCAACTATGGGCATTCCTGGCACGGTGCTCTGTTAATTTTTGATCTGCTGTTTCACTATGCCTATTACTTGTTCTGGATAAAAAGCTATTTCTCACAAGACAGGCCCCTTGTTTTTAGGGTTGCGTGGCCTTTTCGTTGGATTGCAACGAGATCGCTTTACCTCCGTCATTAGCAGCTGATCTAGATGTGGGATAAAGATAGGCCTATTTGGCCGAATAATCGCAGCAACACATCCGTTTAAACTCCCTTGGCTTTTTGGTTTTATGGAGTGCAGCCACCACTGCCTATCACACTGGTTGTAATAGCATTACTGTTCAGCCCCTGAATATGCTGAATCATATGATCGCGTTGCGCCTGCAGAACTGCTGAAACGTGGCCTTTCACTCGCGCTCTCGGAACAGCACAACGCGTTGAGCGGCTCTTGCGGAGCCCGGAGCTCGAGAATGTCAGCTTTGATTCCGTTAAGCCCCGTGGCTTTTCTTAGGCACACCGGGTTCTTCATTAAGCGGGGCTGAAAGTCATGGAACTGCTGAGTCGTTATGGAGAAAACAAGTGAACCGGAGGTCGCCACGTGACGGAGAAAATGGTGGAAAAGCTGAAATAACAATAACCTAAAACACAAGGCCAAATCTATACTGGAGTTGCTTACCGAGAAGACTGGATGTTCCTGAGAGGCCGAGTTATACTTTTGACGTAAATCTGCTTAAAATCTATGGCAAGACTTGAAAATGGTTGTCTAGCAATGATCACAAAACAATTCGACAGAGCTTGAAGAATTTTGGAAAGAATAATGGGCAAATTTCAAATCGGGTGTGCAAAGCTCTTAGAGACTCAGAAAGTCTCCCAGCTGTAATCGCTGCTAAATGTGATTCAAAAGTTTTGACTCATGAGTGTGAATACTTATGAAAGTAGACATTTCTGTATTTAATTTAATACATTTGCCGAAAATTTTCACTTTTTCATTGGGTGTAGATGGGTGAAAAATATATATACATGCAACATGTAAAGTGTTGGTCCCATGTTTCACGAGCTGAATAAAAGGTCCCAGAAATGTCCATAAATGATGCACGAAAAGCTTATTTATTTTGAAATTTCGTGAAGAAATTTGTTCACATCCCTGTTAGTGAGCATTTCTCCTTTGCCAAGATAATCCATCCACCTGACTGACAGGTGTGGTATATCACTAAGCTGATTAAACAGCACGATTTTTACACAGGTGCACCGTGTGCTGGAGACAATAAAAGGCCACTCAAATGTGCAGTTTTGTCACATAATGCCACAGATATCTCAAGTTTTGAGGGAGCGTGAAATTGGCATGCAGACTTCAGGAATGTCCACCAGAGCTGTTGCCAGCCAATGTAATGCTAATTTCATTTCCATAAGCTGCATCCAACGCCATTTTAGAGAATTTGGCAGTACGTATGGTATGGCAATAGCACTGCCTTCGATCGCATGATGCCACAGAGGGATGTGTGGACAGCCCAGTACGTCACTAGGCCGAGCTCCCTGCAATCCAGGACCTCTATATCAGGCGGTGAGAAAAGAAGGCCTGGAAAATCGTTAAAGGCTCCAAACACACAAGCCATAGACTATTTTCTCTTTTGCTGGCTCTTGAACAGCTTCTATCCTTAAGCAATACGACTGATAAATAGCTAACAAAGTAGCTACACAGACTGATTTAACCTTGTATATTTATTGACCCTTTATTTAATTTGCTCTCTATGCACACTCGCAGGGTCCAACACACTGTCACTCTAAGACACGCAAACACTCACTCCATCATTTTCTCACTCACACATAATATGCAAATACATTTATACTGACTTTACACACCTGCACACTCATTCACATACAAGCTGCCACTACTCTGTTTATGTTATATCGTGTTGCCTAGTCCCTATACCCAATTACATACCCTATATATAAAAAATAATATGTTGATTTGTGTAGTGCTGCAGAGATGGTTGTCCTTCTGGAAGGTTCTCCCATTTCCACAGAGGAGCTTGTTCAAATGAGTGGATTTGGCTATTTCAGCCACTCCGATTGCTTACAGGTGTATAAAATTGAGCTCACAGGCATGCAATCTCCATAGACAAGCATTGGTAGTAGAATAGCCTTACTGAAGAGCTCAGTGACTTTCAACGTGGCACCGTCATAGGACCTTTCCAACAAGTCAGTTCGTCAAACTTATGCCCTGCTAGAGCTGCCCTGGTCAACTGTCAGTGCCGTTATTGTGAAGTGGAAACATCTAGAAGCAACAAGCGAAGTGGTGGGCCACACAAGCTCTCACAATGGGACCGCCGAGTGCAGAAACGTGTAGTGCGTAAAAATCACCTGTCTTTGGTTGCAACACTGAGTACTGAGTTTAAAACTGACTCGGAAGCACCGGAAACGCGTTCTCTGAAGTGATTACAATTCACCATCTGGCAGTCTGAAGGACGAATGTGGGTTTGGCGGATGCCAGGAGAACGCTACCTGCCCGAATGCATAGTGCCAACGGTAAAGTTTGGTGGAGAATGAATAATGGTCTGGGGCTGGACCCTTAGTTCCAGTGAAGGGAAATCTTAAAGCTACAGCATACAATGACATTCTAGACAAATCTGTGCTTCCAACTTTGTGGCAACAGTTTGAGGAAGGCTTTTTCCTGTTTCAGCATGGCAATGCCACCATGCACAAAACAAGGTCCATACAGAAAAGGTTTGTCAAGATCGGTGTGGATGAACTTGACTAGCCTGCACAGAGCCCTGACCTCAACCACATCGAACACCTTTGGGATGAATTGGAATGCCCAACATCAGTGCCCGACCTCACTAATGCTCTTTTGGCTGAGTCTCTGCAGCAATGTTCCAACACCTAGTGGAAAGCCTTCCCAGAAGAGTGGAGGCTATTATAGCAGCAAGGGGGAGGGAGGGAGTGGGACTAACTACATATAAATGCCCATGATTTTGGAATGAGATGTTCGACGAGCAGGTGTCAACATACTTTTGGTCATGCAGTGTATCATCGTCCATCACTCCAGTACTCCTGCCCATTGTAAATATGGTATTGGAACCAACTTTTTTGAAAAATATTTCCTGTATATAGTATGCTTACTTATTTGCTTTATTGTGTATTTCATATTTATTATTCCTATTTCTCCTGTTTTTTTCTAGTAATACATTGTTATTGAGTATTGCATTGTTGGGTTTTGAGTTTGCAAGAAAGTCATTTCACTGTACTTGTGCATGTGAACTTAAAACCTTTGTGGGGAAAAATGTATTCTGATTGGCTGGGCCTGGCACTCCAGTGGCTGGGCCTATGCCCTCCCAGGCCCCACCCATGGCTGCACCCCTGCCCAGTCTTATGAAATCCATGGATTAGGGCCAAATTTATTTATTTTGATTGACAGATTTCGTTATATGAACTGTAAATCAGTAAAATCGTTGACATTTTTGCACGTTGCGTTTATATTTGTGTTCAGTATATTTAATCGATTTAGGTTGTTAAATGTGGAACAAGTCTTGGGGTGTGAATACTTTCGGAAGGCATTATATAGTGCATTCGGAAAGTATTCCGACCCCTTGATTTTTCCCCACATTTTCTTACGTTACAGCCTTATTCTAAAATGGATTAAATCGTTTTTTCCCCCTCATTGTCAGATGTGTGCGTACTGGTAGCGAAGTCCGATGCAGGAAAGCAGAGATTTGTGAACAGGCACACACTTTATTTAGGCAAAATGTGCAAAACAGTCACAAGAATTATGTTTAACAATAAACATCTTTGTGAAAAATTACACGGAAAAAACAAGCCAGTCTGGCACGTCAACAATACACACTTAACACAAACAATCTTACACAAAGACATGACGGGGAACAGAGGAATAGATACATGTAGATTGATTGGGGAATGAAAACCAAACCAGGTGTACAGGGAATAAGACAAGCCAGACCCTGTCCCCTCGAACACCGGGGCCTCACTGCGGTGACGGTCCGTGCTGGTCTTTTGGCGCAGCGCGGCCTGCTGGAGGTGACCATGGGCGGCTTCCCAAGTCTCCTCCGCGCGTCTGAACCAATCCTCCACCGCAGGAGTCTCGGTCTGACTCTGATGCCACGGTGCCAGAACCGGCTGGTACCCCAATACACACTGAAAGGGGGAGTGGTTAGTGGAGGAGTGGCGGAGCGAGTTCTGCTCCATCTCTGCCCAGGACACGAACGCCACCCACTCCCACGGCCAGTCCTGGCAATAGGACCGCAGAAACCTGTCCACATCCTGGTTCACTCCCTCCACCTGCCCATTACTCTCGGGGTGGAAACCTGAGGTGAGGCTAATCGAGACCCCCAAACATTCGATGAACGCCCCCCAGACTCTCGAAGTGAACTGGGGACCACAATCAGACACTATATCCTCAGGCACCCCTTAATGCCGGAAGACGTGTGTAAACAGGGCCTCCTCAGTTTGTAGGGCCGTAGGGAGACCGGGCAGAGGGAGGAGACGACAGGACTTAGAGAAACAATCCACAATGACCAGGATCATGGTGTTTCCCTGTGAGGGAGGAAGATCTGTCAGAAAATCCACCTACAGGTGTGACCAAGGCCATTGTGGAATGGGTAAGGGCTGTAGCTTACCTCTGGGCAGGTGTCTAGGAGCCTTACACTGAGCGCACACCGAGCCGTAGGAAACATAAACCCTCAAGTCCCGAGCCATGGTGGGCAACCAGTACTTCCCAGTCAGACAGAGCACCGTCTGTCCGATCCTCGGATGACCAGAAGAGGGTGATGTGTGGGCCTAATAGATCAACTGGTCACGGACAGCAGACGCAACGTACTCACACCCGACGGGACACTGGAGGGAAACGGGCTCTGTAAACAACGCCTGCTCAATGTCTGCATCCAGCTCCCACACGACCAGCGCTACCAGGCAGGAGGCTGGGACAATGGGAGTCTGATCCATGGGCCGCTCTTCTGTGTCATACAGCCGGGACAGTGCGTCTGCCTTCACATTCTGGGAACCTGGTCTGTAGGACAGGGTAAACACAAAACGGGTAAAGAACATGGCCCACCTTGCCTGACAAGGACCTCGGTGGTCAGTCCAGACGAGGAAAGGGTGTTTATTTAGCCCCCTCAAGCCAATATCTCCACACCTTCAAAGCCTTAACCACAGCCAACAGCTCCCGGTCCCCCACATCATAGTTCCGCTCCGCCAGGCTGAGCTTCTTCGAGAAGAAAGCACAGGGGCGGAGCTTCGGTGGCGTGCCCGAGCGCTGAGAGAGCACGGCTCCGATCCCAGCCAGTCCACCTCCACTATGAATGCCAAAGAGGGATCCGGATGAGCCAGCACGGGAGCCGAGGTAAACAGAGCTCTTAGGTGCCCAAAAGCCCTGTCCGCCTCAACCGACCACTGCAGACTTACAGGACCCCCCTTCAGCAGTGAGGTAATGGGAGCAGCCACTTGACCAAAATCTCTGGTAGAAATTGGCAAACCCTATAAATCGCTGCACCTCCTTTACCGTGGTGGGAGTCGGCCAATTACGCACGGCTGCATTGCGGTCACTCTCCATCTCCACCCCTGATGTGGAAATGCGATACCCTAGGAAGGAGACGGCCTGCTGAAAGAACAGGCATTTCTCAGCCTTGACGTACAAGTCATGCTCCAACAGTCGTCCAAGTACCTTGCGCACCAAAGACACATGCTCGGCGCATGTAGCGGAGTATATCAGAATGTCATCGATATACACCACTACACCCTGCCCATGAAGGTCCCTGAAAATCTTGTCTACAAAGGATTGGAAGACTGATGGAGCATTCATCAACCCGTACGGCATGACGAGGTATTCATAATGCCCTGAGGTGGTACTAAACGCCATCTTCCACTCGTCTCCCTCCCGGGTACGCACCAGATTGTACACACTCCAGAGATCCAGTTTAGTGAAGAAGCGCACTCCGTGCATAGACTCAATCGCCATGGCGATGAGAGGTAGCGGTTAACTGTTCCTCACCGTGATCTGATTTAGACCTCTATAGTCAATGCAAGTGCGCAGACCTCCATCCTTCTTCACGAAAAGAAACTCGAGGAGGCGGGTGAAGAGAAGGACCGAATGTACCTCTGATGCAGGGATTCGGAAACATATGTCTCCATAGCCACCGTCTCCTCTTGCGACAGGGGATACACGTGACTCCTGGGAAGTGCAGCGTCTACCAGGAGATTTATTGCACAATCCCCCCGTCAATGGGGTGGTAATTGAGTCGCCATATTTATACAGAAGGCGAGAGCCAAATCGGCATATTCTGGGGGAACGGTGGACGGTGGAGACCTGGTCTGGACTGTCCACCGTGGTAGCACCAACGGAAACCCCTACACACCTCCCTGAGCACTCTCGCGACCACCCTGTGAGAGCCCTCTGTTGCCAGGAAATGGTGGGGTTATGACGAGCCAACCAGGGAAGGCCTAGGACCATGGGAAACGCAGGAGAGTCAATGAGAAAGAGACGGATTCTCTCCTCGTGACCCCCCAGCATCTCCGTGGCCAGGGAGATGGTGGTAGCCCGAACCGTAATGGTCAACTATCCAGAGCGTGAACCGGGAAAGTTCTATCCACAGGAATAATAGGGCTCCTTAAACTAAGAGCTGACGCTCTGTCAATAAAATTCACAGCTGTGCCTGAATCGACGATGAGCGCCTTATACTGGGAATGAGGGGAGAACTCAGGGAAACAAACAGGTACAAACAGGTGGACAACAGAGGACTCTGGATGAGAGTGGTGCAGACTCACCTGGGATGACGCCAGAGTGCCCTGTCTGCTGCCTCGACTCCCAGAGGGACCAACCAGGGACCGACCGGCAGTGTGCCCTCTGCGGCCACAGATGGTGCACGTGAAGGCCCCTCCTCCAGCATCCCCCTAGACAGATCCACCAGTTGGTCAAAGGTGATGGTGGCATCCCTGCAGGTCAACTCCCATCGGACGACCTCACGCAGGCTGCATCGATAGTGGTCGATGAGGGCTCTGTCATTCCATCCTACTCCGGCAGACAAGGTCCTGAACTCCAGCGCAAACTCCTGTGCGCTCCTCATCCCCTGCCTCAAATGGAAGAGTTGTTCCCCTCTTCCATTTGATTACAGCCTCATGTCTTCTTGACACTACAAGCTTGGCACACCTGTATTTGGGGAGTTTCTCCCATTCTTCCCTGCAGATCCTCTCAAACTCTGTCAGGTTGGATGGGGAGTGTCGCTGCACAGCTGTTTTCATGTCTCTCCAGATATGTTGGATCGGGTTCAAGTCCGGGCTCTGCCTCGGCCACTCGAGGACTTTCAGAGACTTGTCCAGAAGCCACTCCTGCATTGTCTTTGCTGTGTGCTTAGGGTTGTTGTCTTGTGGGAAGGTGAACCTTCGACCCAGTCTGAGGTCCTGTGTTCTCTGGAGCAGGTTTTCGTCAAGGATCTCTCTGTACTTTGCTCCGTTTATCTTTCCCTCGAGCCTGAAAGCTGTCATAAAGGCAAAGGGTGACTACTTTGAAGAATCTGAAAAATATAATATATTTTGATTTTTTTAACACTTTTTTGGTTACTACATGATTCCATATGTGTTATTTCATAGTTTTGATGTCTTCACTATTATTCTACAATGTAGAAAATAATAAAAATAAAGAAAATTCCTTGATTGAGTAAGTGTGTCCAAACTTTTGACTGGTTGTGTATATAATTTTTTTTATGCAGCATAGGCCTACATCACTGACTTGTTTGTGTCTATGGCTACAAGATGATCATGTTCTATTTCATGAAAAACTATGGCCTACAACTTTTAAAGTTTGAATTGTTGAAATAAATTAACTTTCCATTCAGAACATTGATGACAACCCTTCTGACATAAAGGCTTATACTAGTGCAGCACCGAAGGCCAGCCTGGCAGCACAACATTGATGCAATGCCACATTGGGCATGGCATGTTATATTCATACAGGGCAGAATTCCCTTAGGGCCAATTTATAATCCCTTTCCAATGAGCTTTGATTGGAATTGACTGTGAAAAGAGTTCTGCAGTAAGCGACAAGTTTATCTGAGATAAATTAATACAATTCTGTAAACCTATTCCATTTCCCCCTATAGCTTTTATTAACACCCTGACCTCTTTCTGACCAATTAGGTAGGTTGAACAGAATAGTTCATTTGGCATTGACCTTCCACTGCAGGTGATTTTTGGATGACAGTGACTCTGTTTCTTATGTTAACTTTTTGCAGAAGATAAATTAAGACTGAAATTTAAACAGATCTTAGATCCACTTTTAGGGACATAAAGACATGGTGAGTGCCATTAAAATGAGATGTTCTGTGTGTCTGTACCCTACGGAAGAATGGTCCCCGCTATAACCGGTAACCATTAACAAAGGAAGAAAATAAGACTTATTGAGGCTCACATTTCACTCATCAGAACTCTCGGCTTTCGTAATGTGTGAATTGTTGGTTGACCCTGATCAACTCTGGAAGCTGAGGAACAACACAGGAACCAGTGGTAGAGGCTAGGGACCAACAAGATGGAACAACAGAGAATGGGTTCTGCATCTAGGTAGGGACTACCAGACTGGGTCCGTTGGTCAAGTAGGCCTAATCTTAACCAAACAGTGGGGTATTAGTATGTAATCTATGTAGCTATCTGTTTGATTTCTGGGAACTCCTTTTGCTTCTGTATACACCGTATTACACTATTATTAAAATGTTTTATTCAGGATTTACTAACTGAATATTGCCACCCAAGCACTGTTCACTCTGCTACCGTTGAACGGTACCAGAGCATTGGCTCTCGGACCAACAGGCTCAGAGACAGCTTTTCCCTTCAAGTCAGACTGCTAAATAGCCAGACTACTAAATAGTAAATTATTAATGGTACCCAAACTATCTGCACTAACTCTATCTCAACAAGCTCAAACAGTCTCACGTCAGAATTAGAAGTTCATCCATGTTTCTCAAACATAACATTTCTAAGTAGTTCCAAATGTAAAAGTGCTTAAGTTTAAGTTTAGGCATTAACTCTGAATGGTTAAGATAAGGGTTAAGGTTTGAGATAAGCTTAAAACAAAAATTGCAAAAACTTTCTATCACTAGATTCGAACATGCAACAGAGGCAGATGCTTACACCCATCTGCCATCTCCACCCACAAAGCCCATTCAAAACCCAAACCTACTTGAAGGTAACAACGCTCAATGTTGCCCCTAGTGGCTGGTTTCCATGTCATCTCCTGTCATCCTTAGACATGAATGGACGTTGAATACTGACTTGTTTCAAGGGTGACCTGGCTGCTTTATCTTGCACTGACCCTACACACATTTACTATCCGCCCGAGTGCGGCAGCCGTCTAAGGCACAGCATCTCAGTGCTAGAGGCGTCACTACAGACCCTGGTTCGATTCCAGGCTGTATCACAACCGGCAGTGATTGGGAGTCCCATAGGGCGGCGCACAATTGGCCCAGCGTCGTCCAGGTCAGGGTTTGGCTGGGGTCGGCCATCATTGTAAATACGAATTTGTTCTTAACTGACTTACCTAGTTTAAATTAAGGTTATATAAACATATATATATATATATAAACATATATATATATATAAACATATATATAAACATATATAAATAAATATATATATAAACATATATATATAAATAAATATATAAATAAATATATATAAAAATATATATAAAAATATACATATAAATACATATATAAATATATATAAATACACATATAAATACACATATGTATATTTATATGTATATTTATATGTATATATATGTAAATATACATATAAATATATATATATAAATATATAAATATAAATACATAAATATAAATAAATATATAAATATATATAAATAAATATAAATATATAAATATATATATAAATATATATAAATATATATAAATATATATATATATGGACATTCACTAGACTATACAGTGCATTTTGAAACTATTCAGACCCATACCATTTTTTCCACATCTTGTTACGTTACAGCTTTATTCTAAAATGTTTTTTTTAATTTTTTTTAAAAAAAATGTTAAGTTTCCTTCACTTTAAGTCAGCTGCACAAAAGTGAACTGTGCCCATGAAGTTCCTTAAGTGTTTCATTCAGTATGGATGTCAATGTAAACAATATTTGTGGAGGTGAATATTGCTTTCCTCTGACCTGGTTTCAAAAGGAAAACATCCACCAGCTAACTAGCTAGGTAGCTAACAATGGAAGGTGCACAATCCATGTCTCCAAAGCTAGCTGGCTAGCTAGCTACCTATTCTTTAAGTTAGCTTTACACGCTAGAAAGTAATAGAAACAACTTGAGAAAGAAGTAACTAAAATAAATGTTTTATCTTCTGAATCAATTTGTTTATCCTGTCTTGAACGTAGAAGTTCTATTTTGCGATCTCCCAAAATAAATGCGATCTCTTTGATTAGATGTTCATTCAGCGAATCAGGTCGTCTCCATGGTAACCAGAGACTCTTTCTCCCTTACATGCCTTAAATTACGCTCTTGCCAAAGGAAATGTTTGAATGGCTCTATGCAACGCCCTTAAACAAGTGCCTCAGGTAAGGGAAATAATTTCTTAAGGTAAACCCTTAAGGGAAACATTTAAGATGTATGCAACTGGGCCCTGTTCTTAAATGTACTCTTCTTATTACCTATCCTGATGCCTAGTCACTTTACCCTGCCTTCATGTACATATCTACCTCAAATACCTAATACCTCTGCACATTGATCTGATGCTGGTACTCCCTGTATATGGCTCCATTCTTGTGTATTTTATTTTATTCCTCGTGTTACTATTTTTAAACTCTGTATTGTTGGGAAGGGGTCATAAGAAGGCATTTCACGGTAAAGCCTACAAATCTTGGTGGGGCAAAAAAATTGTGGGATGCATGCCAGCAAAGCCACTACACAACACAACACTAAAAAATACATTAATTGCACTTTAACGGTGGCCAATGGTTCCCACAAACTGTTAGGTCCTACATAAAGCTGTCCTAACAGCAGGGTTCTAACAGCATTCCCAACACCTTAGCACTACTACACCTGGCTATCAGCGAAACCTTGTCTGGTAAACAAATGTGGTTTCTACTGACAATTGAGATACACTGTACAAACTGTGGCATAAGGGTATGAGAAGAGGATAAGAGGCAATCCGTAATTTTGATTAAAACATTAATGAGCGAGCTAGGACGGACGTAGTCAATATAACTATTCTGTTCAGCACTTTTGAAATTCAGATCATGGCCAGTTCTTACAGTGTTCTCCCTATACACCAAGTCAGAACCATAAATAAAGGGGGCATCTAAGCAGACAATGAAAGCTCTTACAATATTCAATGATTCTATTTCTTAAAAACAGGTTATAGGCAACATGTGCCCCACCAAAGTTAGAACAGTAGGTGAAATTAAGAGGTGACAAAATTATTAGGGTGAGGCACATGGGCTATTTACAGTTTACCACACAACATACACTTAGTATTAATTTCTTAGCTACAGTATACATATCTCCCTGGCATATTACATCATTTATGCAGCGGAATACATTTTTGGACTCACCTTGTTGTGCTGTGCTCACTTGAAAAGGAAGGTGGAGCGGCGGTCCTTCGTGGGCAAATTTTGTTGTCAAAATTTGTCATCTAAGTCTGGCATTCTCTGGATTTTTGATGCCTTCAAGACAACTGGGAACTCTGGAAAAAAAAGTTGAATCATGATGATGTCAGTGATCTTCAGGTCGTAGCTCTAGAAAGAGGCCAGAGTTTTACAATTCATAGTTAGATGAAAGTTCAACATGTATTTTGCCAGTTGTAGCTCATTTTTCCCGAGTTCCCAGTTGTCTTGAACTCACTAAAATCAGATTTTGCAGTTCTGAGTTAACAGTTGTTTTGAGCGCGGCACAAGTCATGCTTCATTGACATCATGGCCAATGTTGAATGTTTATCATTTTAAACTAGGAAAAGAGACCCTTAAACCCAGACTTGGACCACACACCCACTCCACTGAATAGCAGTCTAGTAACTGCTTTGCAACACTTGCAGTTAGTCACTGATTCCTTCCAAACCACTCATTGTTGAATTTGCAATTTCCAACTTGTTGTGTAATGTTTACTGTTATACAGGTGAGTGAGGACCCAAAAGCGATTTAACAGAAACAGAGTCTTTTAATGTCCAAACAGGGAAAACATAAATCCTCAATCTTTACAGGAGATGTCCAAACAGGGAAAACATAAATCCTCTATCTTTATAGGAGAGTCCCCCTTCTAGTAGTAGAGGAGAATTGCAGGGCTAGCGGCAACAGACTGCAGGTCCCTTCGGGTAGGCGCGGGCCGTAGAGGACAGAGACACCTGCTCACATGCAGCATCTGAAGAAGAGGCAGATAACGACAGGACGGAACAAGGGCAAAAGCAAACAAGAATCCGACAAGGACAGAAGCAGAAACAGAGAGAGAAATAGAGACTTAATCAGAGGGCAAAAGAGGGGACAGGTGTGAGAGAGTAAACGAGGTCGTTAGGAGAATGAGGAACAGCTGGGAGCAGGAACGGAACGATAGAGAGAGAGAGAGAGATAGAGAGAGAGAAAGTAACCTAATACGACCAGCAGGGGGAAACGAAGAGAAGAGAAAGCACAGGGACAAGACATGACAATACATGACAGTTTACGTCCAATGGCTGATGAGCACCAATATGTTTTATCTGTAATTTCTCTTCATTATTTCTCTTCATATGACAAGAGTTAAATATATTTTGCCAGTAGATTGTCGACTTGATTCATGATGATGACTGCTAGCTAAGATTTTGAAAGTATGATGTTGACATGATCAGTCCAATCAAAGGTCTGTAGATATAATGTGATTTGTTGTCATTTTAACTGTGGCCAATGACCTTGAGCCTTCTTGGATGGGCACTTCTAATGTAACTCTATGGCAGGACCAAAGGGGCTTGAATTTTCGAGCTCTATGCTTAGACTTGGCGGTGAAGTAGTGTCCCCATGAGTGACAGAACACTGAGTCAATCACGGCTCAATGCTCCGTATTTTCTGCTGGCTTGTCCCACCACCACAGAAAGCACTGAGCTAGGCTGAAACACCTGCATTTTGGAGCTGCCTTACTAAAAAAAATACTAAAAAAGTGACCATGTTTGTATACGGTTTTACAAACTCGATGATATATATATTTTTTACATTGTTTGCAAACTGATATGTGACTCAGGAAAGCACCCCCAAAATGTGTATTTATTTATTTTTTGTTAAAAATGTGGGGCTCAGCCCCACATGCCCTGAATGACTGGTCGCCACTGCAGTTGTATTCGGCGCATACAACAAATAAGATTGGATTTAATTTGAATAACTACAAATGTATATTTTGGAAAGGTGATGTTGCTCTCTTTCTCCCATTTTTTTGCACAAAGTGATTAATTCAACATATAGTTTTCTAACAAGAATCCTATGCCCCCAGGTATCTTAAGCACAAGGTGACTGAGGCTTGCAGAAAAACTCAAGAGAAACCAGGATAATTTATTTCTGCTCCTTGTCTTTATTGTAACTTGGCCTTCACATTTTATGATTATTTTCCAATCCAATTGATGCTAAATAATTTTTGAAATTGCTGTCCTCTTCACAACAATGTCAAGCCCTATTCAGCAGCTAATTCCTCCCAAATCCTCGCCCCTTCACCCTCTCACTCTCGTTCTCTCTCTCTCTCTCTTTCATGACACGTTATGAAGTAGGGCAATTCCACTGTAACGGAATTGTGCTTAGACTCCGATTTTTTACTTTAAATTGTATGCCAAATAAAAACCATCGATTTCAAACCTTAACAAAGCATTCACAAGGACCACTTTTAACAATTTACACTGAACATTTTGCAAAAACAGATGCAAACTGGAAGAACTGTGCAGATGCAAAGTTTGGTAACAGATTTTCTGTAAAATCTCCCTCAGTTTTTTATGTGACCACATTTTCCAAAAACGTAAGAATCTGCTCCAAATTGATATTTTAAGATGTCTGCAGAAACAAATATATATTTGGGTTATTTAACTACAGTAAGTGAAGTGGATCTACACCTGGTAACACAATAGCGGTAATGGAAAGCACTATAGAATAGAGTGGAGTTGAGTTCCCTACAGTACAGCACAGAACAGTAGAGTAGAGTAGAGTTACATACAGTAAAATACATTAGTGTACTCAACTCTAGTGAGGTCTACTGTGTTCTGTACTGAAGTCTATTCTACTATACTGTACATTACGAGACTGTACTGTACTGAACAATACTACATTTTATTTTTAAACTTTACTGCACTGTACTGCACTATACTGTACTCAATATTTGTTACTTTGCTTTACTGTACTCTACTGTGCTTTACTGTACTGTGCTTTCCAAACTTGTGAAACATAGTCTATGATTGGTTCATATTTGGTCCGCTCTGGACTTGACCAAGTCTGAACCGATGATGGATGTCCAGGACCAGACCAAAAATCAACATCTGTAGATGTTGAAATCAAGGCCAGGGTGGACTGACCAAATTTAAACTACTTTGCAACATCCATGGACATCAGTTGTTGGTCGGTGCTCAGTGGGTAAGGATGCTGGTTATAGTAAATGGAAAGAGAGGGGGCTCATGTAAGTGTCAGAACAGACAGACACAGAGAGAGAGAGAGAGAGATTGTCCAAACTTTTTTCACACATGCCAGTGGAAGGGAGTAGTGTAGCAGTTGACCCAATGGTGGTGGTTTGTGACTACTATGAGATTTCCCATTGTAGCCAATTCAATATTCAGACCCCTTGACTTTTTCCACATTTTGTTATGTTACAGTCTTATTCTAAAATTGATTAAATTGTCCCCCCCCCTTATCAATCGACACACAGTACCACATAATGACAAAGCAAAAACAGGTTTTTAGAAATTTGTGCAGATGTATATAAAAAAAAAACGGAAATATCACATTTATAATACGTATTCAGATCCTTTACTCAGTACTTTGTTGAAGCACCTTTGGCAGCAATTACAACCTTGAGTCTTCTTGGGTATGATGCTACACATGATGCTACACCATTCTTCTCTGCAGATCCTCTCAAGCTCTAACAGGTTGGATGGGGAGAGTCGCCGCACAGCTGTTTTCAGGTCTCTCCAGAGATGTTTGATCAGGTTCTAATCTGGGCTCTGGCTGGGCGCCTCAAGGACATTCAGAGACTTGTCCCAAAGCCATTCCTGCGTTGTCTTTGCTGTGTGCTTAGGGTCATTGTCGTGTTGGAAGGGAAACCTTCGCCCCAATCTGAGGTCCTGAGTGCTCTGGAGCAAGTTTTCATCAAGGATCTCTCTGTACTTTTCTCCATTCATCTTTCCCTCGATCCTAACTAGTCTCGCAGGCCCTGCCGCTGAAAAATATCCCCAAAGCATGATGCTGCCACCGCCATACTTTGCTGGAGGGATGGTGCCAGGTTTCCTCCAGACGTGATGGCTTGGCATTAAGGCCAAAGTGTTCAATCTTGATTTCATCTTGTTTCTCATGGTCTGAGAGTCTTTAGATGCCTTTTGGAAAACTCAAACCGGGCTGTCATGTGCCTTTTACTGAGGAGTGGCTACCATCTGGCCACTCTACCAAAAAGGCCTGATTGGTGGAGTGCTGCAGAGATGGTTGTCCTTCTGGAAGGTTCTCCCATCTCCACAGAGGAACTCTGGAGCTCTGTCAGAGCGACCATTGGTTTCTTGGTCAACTCCTTCTCCCCCGATTGCTCAGTTTGGCCGGGCAGCTCTAGAAAGAGTCTTGGTGGTTCCACACTTCTTCCATTGAAGAATGATGGAGGTCACTGTGTTCTTGGGGACCTTCAAATGGTGCGGAAATTTGATCTGTGCCTTGACACAATCCTGTCTCTGAGCTCTACGGACAATTCCTTCGACCTCATGGCTTGTTTTTTTTCTGACATGCACTGTCAACTGTGGGACCTTATATAGACAGGGTGTGCCTTTCCAAACCATGTCTAATCAATTGAATTTACCAGAGGTGTACTCCAATCAAGTTGTAGAAACATCTCAAGGATGATCAATGGAAACAGGATTCACCTGAGCTCAATTTCGAGTCTCATAGCAAAGGGTCTGAATATTTATGTAAATAAGATATTTATGTTTGTTATGTTTAATACATTTGCAAAAAACAACAACAAAAAACTGTTTTTTTGCTTTGTCATTATGGGGTATTGTGTGTAGATTGAAGAGGAAAAAAAATATTTTCCATTTTAGAATAAGGCTGTAATGTAACAAAATGGGGTCTGAATCCTTTCTGAATGCACTGTAAATGTTGATATCACCTGGCACGGGACTTGCCTTCAACATTGTTGTGTTTTGATGTATTCCTATGACCTTTTAAGACCTTTTCTGGTAGATGTATTCTAAGACCCCTTTTCCATCTATTTGGACAGAATTCAAAGCCTTTGCTTATACCTAATATTTAGTATAGAAAAGGGCTGAAAAATGTATATATTTATATAATATAGACTCTTAGCTTTCATTTTACACCAGATTTGACATGCTCATATGAACTTAACCTGTTGGTACTCATGGGTCCTTTTACATGGAAATGCCCAGTAGCCAACATTTCCTTCTTTATGCCAATATTAAGAAACTGTTAGTTAGGATATAAGTTGTTATGCAACCACCCGTTGAGCTGTCAATTAGTTAACTGGCTAAAGGTCAGGCTAAGCTAAGCTACCTCTCAACTCCTGAGAGATGAATATGATGCTTTGTTTGTTGCAGGGGGTAAACATATGTCCGGGTGGGGCGGGTGTGTGTAGAATTAGGAGAACGAACACACACACAGAGCGAGCAGAGAATGTGCAGCGGAGTGAATGGTGCTTATTATGCACCTGCGAGGGGTCAAAGTCTGTAGATCCACTGGCTGGCTTATGGTATTATGATAGATTATAGAACCACACTCCTATGGCAGCAGTCATTCAATTTGTAATCGCATACAGCTAGGCAGCTAGATTCAAAATAAACCCCTCAACCCTCTTGCTGAAGGGCCATTGAAAACAAGGCCCTCTCTCCTCCTTTAACCTACCCCTGCCTCCCCACTCCAGTCCTCCTGCCTCCCCCTCCACTCCCCCTGCCTCCATCCTACAAAGGTCTTATGACAGGTCAGCTGTTGGTGACAAAACAGATGTCGGATCATATGTCAGAAATCTTTGGTGGCTGACTTATGTTCTCTTGTGGCTCGGTAGTGAGGACAGGAGAGAGGGGGGCCACTCGAATCGTAACGGAGCGAGAGCAGTGCCCCAGGGGGTGAGGAGGGAATCTGTCAGACCCTGTAAGTGCTGCTGAGGCTGGGGAGGTGGTGGGGGGCACTCTTTAGGGCAAGAACATCTGACCTCTGTGGGTGGTGCTATAGACAGGACAGGAGGACAGGATGGGCCCAGGCACTCTGCCATCAGCTTGAACAGACATCTTCATGTAGGGATGGTGGGCTTGTATTTCTGTACAGACAGCCGAAATGGGGTTAGGTTGTCTTGAAGCTAGAATCCTTAGTTGCTACATCAATTGATTGATTCTTGATTAATATAAATTAGAAATGCTAGAAAGATGAAGGGAATGGGGATGCCATGATACCAAGGAATCCCAGAGCTTTAGGTCTGCCTCTGTCATCGCTGTGCAGTGCAAGTAAGAGCCTTTGTTCTTAGCTAAGCCCCCACTCCTAATGAAGCTGCACTGACCCATCATAATATGATGGTGGTATTATTCTACACTATATATACAAAAGTATGTGGACACCCCTTCAAATGAGTGAATTTGTCTATTTTAGCCACACCCGTTGTATAAAATTGAGCACACAGCCATGCAAACTCCATAATTGGCAGTAAAATGGCGGAAGAGCTCAGTGACTTTCAATGTTGCACTGTCATAGGATGCCACATGTGGACATCCCCTCTCTCCAAACTGCCTCTGGATGCAACGTCAGCACAAGAACTGTTCATCGAGAGCTTAATGAAATTGATTTCTATGGTTAAGCAGCCATACACAAGCCTAAGATCACCAAGCGTTCGTTCTCGAGTGGTGTAAAGCTTGCCAGCATTGGACTCTGGAGCAGTGGAAACGCGTTCTCTGGAGTGATGAATCACGCTTCACCATCTGGCAGTTTGAAGGACCAATGTGGGTTTGGCGGATGCCAGGAAAACTCTACCTGCCCGAATGCATAGCGTAAAGTGTAATGTTTGGTGGAAGAGGAATATTGGTCTGGGGCTGTTTTTCATGGTTCGGGCAAGGCCCCTTAGTTCCAGTGAAGGGAAAACTTAACGCTACAGCATACAATGACATTCTAGACAATTCTGTGCTTCCAACTTTGTGGCAACAGTTTGGAGAAGGTCCTTTCCTGTTTCAGCATGACAATGCCCCTGTGCATAAAGCAAGGTCCATATAGAAAAGTTTTGTCGAGATCGGTGTGGAAGAACTTGACTGGCCTGCACAGAACCCTGACCTCAACCCCATCAAACACCTTTGGGATGAATTGGCCTCATCGCCCAACATCAGTGCCCGACCTCACTAATGCTCTTATGACTGAATGGAAGCCAGTCCCCGCAGCAATGTTCCAACCAGTGGAGACTGGTGGGAGGAGCTATAAGAGGAAGGGCTCATTCTAATGGCTGGAATGGAATGAATGCAACAGAGCAACAGAAATATTTGGTTTCCATATGTTTGATGTGTTTGATACCAATCCATTCATTCTATTCCAGCCATTACAATGAGCCAGTTCTCCTATAGCTCTCCCCACTGGTTGCAACATCTACTGGAAAGCCTTCCCAAAAGAGTAGAGGCTGTTAACACAGAAAATAGAGGACCAACTCCATATTAATGCACATGACTTTGCAATGAGATGTTCGATGAGCAGGTGTCCACATACTTTTGGTCATGTAGTGTATCAGAAGGTATGCTGCTGCCCTCTCTTGGTTTCATTGATTCAGACAGAGAGATTAAGATGAGCACATTTCTAGATGATAATCTTTGTGTTTTCCTTCACCCACTGGGGGGCACTATAAGACTAACCCTGGCAAATCCACAACTTTTTTTTTGCTCCCTCCTTCAACTGAAAAGGCTCTAAAAGGCACTCCCTCATTCCTAAGGCTACGAAGAGGTAGTTGGTTTATGAAATGTGTTGGGTATAAGTGACCCTCAAATGCACGCATGCACAGACACACGCACACACGTCCACACACAGACACACGCACACACGTCCACACACAGACACACAGACACACGCACACACGTCCACACACAGACACACGTCCACACGTCCACACACAGACACACAGACACACGTCCACACACAGACACACGTCCACACGTCCACACACAGACACACAGACACACCTCCTCCGTCTCTCAGGTTCTATATCAAGCACAGGCAGAAATGGATCTGTGTCCTCTGCTTGACGTTAACAAACACTGCACATGAGTTAAGATTCAGATAACTAGGTCATGTTCAGGTATGATAACAGTCTGTAGGAGTCAGGCTCGGAGCTGAGTGATGATATTATGTGATATTATTAATCCTCACAGAAGCGTCAGAGCAGAGAAATTACATTAGAGAGAGACCGTGAAAATCAAGCCATTACCACCTCTTCCTTACTGTCTGTCGGTTGTTTGGAGCCAAACAAGGGGAAATGTGTTGGATTACGCTGCGGTCGGGCCAATCAAATGCTCTGTGTAGGAGGAGACAGGGTCAGATGACCGAGAAGATCAGACAGCTAAGACAGGTACATACTCACAAATCAGTCACTTTGTTAGCAAACTACTCCCCCTTTCCATCATACCTACTTTTTCCACGCCTCTCTTTCTATCTCCATCATGTCATCTTTTATTTTTAGTTATTTGACCTTTATTTTACCAGGTAAGTTGACTGAGAACACATTCTCATTTACAGCAACAACCTGGGAAATAGTTACAGGGGAGAGGAAGGGGAATGAATGAGCCAATTGGAAGATGGGGATGGTTAGGTGGCCATGATAATCAAATTGGAAATGTAGCCAGGACACCGGGGTATACACCTCTAGTCTTCCAATAAGTGCCATGGGATCTTCAGTAACCACAGAGAGTCAGGACAGCTCTTTAACATCCCATCCAAAAGACAGCATACTACACAGGGTGATGTCCCCAATCACGGTTAGGTTATTAGGATATACATATATATATTTTAGACCAGAGGATAGAGTGCCTCCTACTGGCTCTCCAACACCACTTCCAGCAGCATCTGGTCTTCCATCTTGGGACCGACCAGGACCAACCCTGCTTAGTTTCAGAGGCCAGCCAGCAGTGTGACCAAACAGGACCAACCCTGCTTAGTTTCAGAGGCCAGCCAGCAGTGTGACCAAACAGGACCAACCCTACTTAGTTTCAGAGACAAGCCAGCAGTGTGACCAAACAGGACCAACCCTGCTTAGTTTCAGAGACAAGCCAGCAGTGTAACCGACCAGGACCAACCCTGCTTAGTTTCAGAGACAATCCAGCAGTGTAACCGACCAGGACCAACCCTGCTTAGTTTCAGAGACAAGCCAGCAGTGTAACCGACCAGGACCAACCCTGCTTAGTTTCAGAGACAAGCCAGCAGTGTAACCGACCAGGACCAACCCTGCTTAGTTTCAGAGACAAGCCAGCAGTGTAACCGACCAGGACCAACCCTGCTTAGTTTCAGAGACAAGCCAGCAGTGTAACCCAACAGGACCAACCCTGCTTAGTTTCAGAGACAAGCCAGCAGTGTAACCCAACAGGACCAACCCTGCTTAGTTTCAGAGACAAGCCAGCAGTGTAACCGACCAGGACCAACCCTGCTTAGCTTCAGAGACAAGCCAGCTGATGCAGGGTGCTATGCTGCTGGAGGACCACTTCAGATTAAATAACTCATCATTCCATGTTGCTTAGGTAAGGCTCATACAGACCTATTGGAGTGTAATCATTGGATAGCTATTTAGATACACTGAGTGTACAAAACAAATATTAAGTGGCACCCCAAGGTGTTGAAAGTGTTCCAACGAGATGCTGGCCCATGTTGACTCCAATGCTTCCTACTGTTGTGTCAAGTTGGCTGGATGTCCTTTGGGTGGTGGACCATTCTTGATACACACGGGAAACTGTTGAGTGTAAAAAAACAAACAGCAACATTACAGTTCTTTACACATTCATACCAGTCCACCTGGTACCTATTATGATACCCCATTCAAAGGCACTTTTTTGTCTTGCCAATTTACCCTCTGAATGGTACACATACACAATCCATGTCGCAATTGTTTTAAAGCTTTATTTATTTATTTTTAACCTGTGGCCTCCCCTTCATCTACACAGATTGAAGTGGATTTAACAAGTGACATCAATAAGGGACCATTGCTTTCACCTGGATTCACCTGGTCAGTCTGTGGATATGGAAAGCACAGGTGTTTATAATGTTTTGTTCACTCAGTGTACAGATGGATGAATGAATAGATGGATACAGATTCATGTTTAGATTGATGCCTGTGCTGTTGCCGGGCAGCAAAGGGATTCCTGTCCAAACATGACTGTGTTGTTCAGGCATTCCACAGACAAAATGGCTACTGTTTCTTCCCACTCTTTATTTAGCCCACTACACCATGGCAGCTACACACACACAGGCACACACACACACCCGCCTAGTAGTACTTTGAAGTAATGTCAGGTCAAAAATATAGAACTACCGCCAATCCACACAAACACAGACACTCAAGCATACGTGCAGGCAGCCCCCATTCACAATCTGCAATCACTCTCTCTGTGTACACACACAGACACAGTGAAACAAACTCTTTGTCAAGCCTAATTACCCTTCATTTTCAGAGGCATGTTGTAACAATGTATCTTTCCTTGCCATGGTTCTGCTTTACACATGTTACTATGGAGCACCAGTGTACACACTGTCACACATGGTGTTTTAGGCTCCAGCAGATCCAATTAAGAGGCACTCAGCCGAAACATCTGCATCAATCTGTGTTTAGGACGGAGCTATGCTCAGAAACATCTGCATCAATCTGTGTTTAGGACAGAGCTATGCTCCGAAACATCTGCATCAATCTGTGTTTAGGACAGAGCTATGCTCAGAAACATCTGCATCAATCTGTGTTTAGGACAGAGCTATGCTCCGAAACATCTGCATCAATCTGTGTTTAGGACGGAGCTATGCTCATCTGCATCAATCTGTGTTTAGGACGGAGCTATGCTCATCTGCATCAATCTGTGTTTAGGACAGAGCTATGCTCAGAAACATCTGCATCAATCTGTGTTTAGGACGGAGCTATGCTCAGAAACATCTGCATCAATCTGTGTTTAGGACAGAGCTATGCTCAGAAACATCTGCATCAATCTGTGTTTAGGACAGAGCTATGCTCAGAAACATCTGCATCAATCTGTGTTTAGGACAGAGCTATGCTCAGAAACATCTGCATCAATCTGTGTTTAGGACGGAGCTATGCTCAGAAACATCTGCATCAATCTGTGTTTAGGACAGAGCTATGCTCAGAAACATCTGCATCAATCTGTGTTTAGGACGGAGCTATGCTCAGAAACATCTGCATCAATCTGTGTTTAGGACAGAGCTATGCTCAGAAACATCTGCATCAATCTGTGTTTAGGACGGAGCTATGCTCAGAAACATCTGCATCAATCTGTGTTTAGGACAGAGCTATGCTCAGAAACATCTGCATCAATCTGTGTTTAGGACGGAGCTATGCTCATCTGCATCAATCTGTGTTTAGGACGGAACTATGCTCATCTGCATCAATCTGTGTTTAGGACGGAGCTATGCTCATCTGCATCAATCTGTGTTTAGGACGGAGCTATGCTCATCTGCATCAATCTGTGTTTAGGACGGAGCTATGCTCAGAAACATCTGCATCAATCTGTGTTTAGGACAGAGCTATGCTCAGAAACATCTGCATCAATCTGTGTTTAGGACAGAGCTATGCTCAGTGATGTCATGCACCCATGTTGGACTGGTCTATTGAACATCATTGTTGACTCTGGTGAGGGTCCGTTTTCTGTTGTTCTTTCCAACACAGGTTATTATGAAGTTAATATATGCATGTACAGTCAATCCAGGTAAAACATGTAGGACTGAACTCACAACTGAATAGCACTGATTGCTATTTCCTCAGATCGCCACAAGGGGGCAATGTTTTCAGTTTTCAGCTAGGTAAATTAGTTTGGATTGTGTGTGCTCTATGTTTTCATGTATAAGAAAAGTTGTCACTACGAGTGTGTGTGAGTTTGTGTGACCATTTAAGTCTGTGTCTGTATGCATATGAGTGTGCGTGGGCGTGCGCATGTCTGTGTGTTACTGCGATGTAGGGGTTCTGGATTATGGATGATCTTGCCCCGGGCCTTATTCAGAAAGGCCAACCAAGCGTGAGGTGGAGAGGAGAAAGGCTTCATTGTTATGGTCCAGAAGAGTGTCAGAGGTGCCTCAGAAAATAGATTCACTCACAGGGGGCTTAGGAGAAACACGGTCGGGGCAACCACCCCACAGACCATGACGACGGTCAAAGGGTTAAAGGGGTTTATTACATCAAAATGTCATAAGTATTCACACAGTGATGTTAAAGTGTAGTAGACACTCACACTGTCATAAGCATTCACACAGTGATGTTAAAGTGTAATAGACACTCACACTGTCATAAGCATTCACACAGTGATGTTAAAGTGTAGTAGACACTCACACTGTCATAAGCATTCACACAGTGATGTTAAAGTGTAATAGACACTCACACTGTCATAAGCATTCACACAGTGATGTTAAAGTGTAATAGACAATCACACTGTCATAAGCATTCACACAGTGATGTTAAAGTGTAGTAGACACTCACACTGTCATAAGGATTAATTTCCCACTAATACTATAGTATCTTAACTACACCCTGATATTACAGCGCTCTCGGAAAATCAGCCGTAGGCAAAATAGAGGCTAGAGCTCAAGAACAAACACTGAACCAAACTCTCTGAGTGCCAGATCAAACCAGGTGAAAACAAACCGGGTCAAACCTCCCAGAAGTACTTACGTGTGGACAGAGTAGACAGAGTGTGGTGGTCCACACTTCTCTCCACTATGTTCTGACTGACTCTCTCTCTCTCTCTTTCTCTCTCTCTCACTCACACGACCCACCCTGACATCTGGTTTTACTCTCTGTGGAGACTTAAGGCCAGACAGCCAGCTAGCAACAACAGTAGTAACAGCCACCATTAAACAAGCCTTTTCCCTAGCGTGATTTACTCCAGAGATAATGAGAACATAAAAATGGACAAAGCACTGCCACAAAAAATGGGAGAGTTATGGGCAATGACTCGTTTGGACCCAAGCCCTCTCTGGGCGAGCTGACAAGGTAAAAATCTGTCATTCTGCCCCTGAGCAAGGCAGTTAACCCACTGTTCCCCAGGCGCCGAAGACGGGGATGTCGATTATGGCAGCCCCCCGATACCTCGCTGATTCAGAGGGGTTAGATTAAACGCGGAATAAACTTTTCAGTTGAAAGCATTCAGTACAACTGAATAGGTTTCCCCCTTTCCCTTTCAATTTCCTTGAGGAAGTTCAAGGCCGACCGTCGTACTGCAGGCATTGTTTGCAGAAAACAGGATCTGCCATTATAGTGTCTAGAAAAATGGTTTCAAAGACAATGTTTCGTGGTACAAATAGTTGCTCCTAATATACCAGATGTATGTTCTTGAACTGATTATTAAAACATTTAACACATAAGAAGTTATACGGAAAATTGAGTTGCAAATGGCAGCCCGCAGTACCCCGGTCGGCCTTCAGCTTGAGTTACTCAACGAGAGGGGGCAGCACTGAGCTAGCCTGCAACATCACATCCTGGAGTAGCTCAAACGGCTCATGTTATGTCATCCCGAGTTGAGTCTTCACAAAGGAATGAATGGTGTCACATGATCGTTGGCTTTGACGATTCATATATACAGTCATTGGCATAGACAAGGGGTTTGCCTAGCTGCCTCCCCCCCTCAATTCTGCTGCCTGCTTTATGGGCTCTCCCAGCTGCTCAGGGCCTGTGATTTATGGGGCTTCATCTGGTGCTGTGGGTACACTGTTGACGCTCAGGATGTTGAGTTCAAGATGGCATCCTTGTGCTACGATTCTTGGGAGTGTAGTTGTGGTCGGGGGTTGGTGTTTGGAGAGGGTGGGGTGGGGTGGGGGTTGTGGTTGGGGGGGGGGGGGTAGTGTGTGGGGTATGAGTCTGACCTCCAGACACACACCTGAAAATCACCTGAGGGACTATGAGGGTTCTCCAGTAAAGTAATGGTGGTGTTCAGTGTCTGTATGTATTTGATTTCTCCCCAGTGAATGCAGTCTGTAAATGTGGAGTGTCTGTGGAATGACTGTGTTAAAAGTATCAGTTTGAAAAGTGCTTCCAGGGTTTGAATATCTTCTGCAGAGCAGTCCTTGGCCTCTTTGTAGCCATTGTGCAGACAGACACAATGGGGACACTGCAATCTCAGTAAAACTTTACTTTCATTCTCGTTTTAAAATAAAGTGTGACTCAGAAATCACAACTCAGTACTCTACTCTGGTAACTAATGGGTAACTAGCAGGTAACTCATGGGTAACTAATGGGTAACTAACATAACTAACATGTAACTTATAGGTAACTAATGGGTAACTTACAGGTAACCTACGGGTAACTAATAGGTTACTAACAGGTAACTAATGGGTAACTAATAGGTTACTAACAGGTAACTAATGGTAACTAATAGGTAACTGACAGGTAACTAACTGGTAACTAACAGAACTAACAGGTAACTAATGGGTAACTCACAGGTAACTAACAAATAACTAACTGGTAACCAACAGGTAAATAATAGGTAACTAATGGGTAACTAACAGGTAACTAATGGGTAACTAACATTTTAATAATAGGTCACTAACAGGTAACTAACAGTAACTAACAGGTAACTAACAGGTAATTGAGAGTTAAAGATAAACAACAAAACAGCGTTCCACCCTGGATACTTCAAATTGTTAGATCCTTCTCCCTGTGATGCTGCTGTTTCTCGTAAATGGGCGTGATCCCTATTCAAACGCTGTGGTGGGGGAGTACAAGTGTATGTATCGCAGAGGGAGAGATGTCCATGGAGGGAGAGTTGGCCGGCTTTCATTTGATGCCAGGTTATTTCCTCCTCTGTTTCGGTGGAGCAGCAATGGTATTTAGGAATCAGCAGTACAAGGAAGAAGTCAAATTGAGAATGATCTGCTCTTCTGGTTAGGAGAGTGGACTGACTTTTGATCCAGTTGGAGAACACTGACATTTTGAAGTGATGTACTTGACTTAAAATTGCCAGCTAATTTCCAGGTCTTAACATGGAAAATGTGTGATTTGTTGTCATACTGGTAACAGTATGATACAAATAGAGTATGGCATTATGAGCATGTGGTATGAGCAGGGATGGAACTTCAGGATTTCAGGCACCGGTAAGCCAGGCTAGTAGGTCGCGATTTCTACTAGACTGGGTAACATTTGGGTCCGAAATCTGTGCCATGCAATGTGTGAAAAGCTCAAATTTCACTGGCCCTTTGGGCTAGTTTGGCACATTTTCTACTAGAGCAGTCTAAAAAGTGTTAGCCTTGGACTAACGGGCTAGCTTAATTTCCAACCCGGCTATGAGTATCAAATAGTATATACTACAATGCAGTCTTTTGAGTGGATTGTATCATGGTGACAGTCCGGTGACTCTTGACCAATAGGAATGCCCTAATGTGTTCAACTTGCCCGTCAAGTGAAATATTAGGTCTTGTTCATGGTAAATGATACATATGACATTGATCTCTTCTCCAGAGTGCTCCATTGTTGGGTACCCGTCTTGACCGTTGCACCTGACAGAGTCTGCTGCCAGCTCTACACTCCCCTTACAGTGCTTTAATTGTTTTATTTTCCTTCCCACATTCTTCAGCTTGTGGTTTCACCACAACACACACACAAACACACAGACACACAGATACACACACATGCACAGACATGGACGCATACACAAATATGGCAAGATAAGTCCATAACCCAGAACCCCTACATCGCAGTCACATATACGCATGCACGCACGCACGCACACGCACGCACTAACATGCAAACACATACACGCTGATTGATGAACATTCATCAAACCTCTACTTTTCAAGATTTTGGCAGCGGTAACAAATACTGAGAGCATGTGGGAATGTGGCCTTCTCAGAAACCTTTGGCCCCAAAGTAGAACCACATTGTAACCAGACAGCATGGCAAGCTATGAGGGGAGGGAGAGAAAGATTCACATAAAACAGAAAAACTTGACCCGGCTTGACCACAGTGTTACATACCAGTATTCAGGTATACTTTATAGTGGGCCTCATTAAGTGTAAGCCTAAAATCAGTTAACCACCTAACTGAGGAACTCCATTTAACCTTGCGCAATACCCTAGATGCAGTTGCACCCCTAAAAACTAAAAACATTTCTCATAAGAAACTAGCTCCCTGGTACACAGAAAATACCCGAGTTCTGAAGCAAGGTTCCAGAAAATTGGAACGGAAATGGCGCCACATCCAACTGAAAGTCTTCCGACTAGCTTGGAAAGACAGTACCGTGCAGTACCGAAGAGCCCTTACTGCTGCTCGATCATCCTATTTTCTAACTTAATTGAGAAAAATAAGAACAATCCGAAATTCCTTTTTGATACTGTCGCAAAGCTAACTAAAAAGCAGCATTCCCCAAGAGAGGATGGCTTTCACTTTAGCAGTGATAAATTCATGAACTTCTTTGAGGAAAAGATCATGATTATTAGAAAGCAAATTACGGACTCCTCTTTAAATCTGCATATTCCTTCAAAGCTCAGTTGTCCTGAGTCTGCACAACTCTGCCAGGACCTAGGATCAAGAGAGACGCTCAAGTGTTTTAGTACTATATCTCTTGACACAATGATGAAAATAATCATGACCTCTAAACCTTCAAGCTGCATACTGGACCCTATTCCAACTAAACTACTGAAAGAGCTGCTTCCTGTGCTTGGCCCTCCTATGTTGAACATAATAAATGGCTCTCTATCCACCGGATGTGTACCAAACTCACTAAAAGTGGCAGTAATAAAGCCTCTCTTGAAAAAGCCAAACCTTGACCCATTTTAGAAAAGGCTGTTGCGCAGCAACTCACTGCCTTCCTGAAGACAAACAATGTATATGAAATGCTTCAGTCTGGTTTTAGACCCCATCATAGCACTGAGACTGCATTTGTGAAGGTGGTAAATGACCTTTTAATGGCATCAGACCGAGGCTCTGCATCTGTCCTCGTGCTCCTAGACCTTAGTGCTGCTTTTGATACCATCGATCACCACATTCTTTTGGAGAGATTGAAAACCCAAATTGGTCTACATGGACAAGTTCTGGCCTGGTTTAGATCTTATCTGTCGGAAAGATATCAGTTTGTCTCTGTGAATGGTTTGTCCTCTTACAAATCAACTGTACATTTCGGTGTTCCTCAAGGTTCCGTTTTAGGACCACTATTGTTTTCACTATATATTTGACCTCTTGGGGATGTCATTTGAAAACATAATGTTAACTTTCACTGCTATGCGGATGACACACAGCTGTACATTTCAATGAAACATGGTGAAGCCCCAAAATTACCCTCGCTAGAAGCATGTGTTTCAGACCTAAGAAAGTGGATGGCTGCAAACTTTCTACTTTTAAACTCGGACAAAACAGAGATGCTTGTTCTAGGTCCCAAGAAACAAAGAGATATTCTGTTCAATCGGACAATTAATCTTAATGGTTGTACAGTCGTCTCAAATAAAACTGTGAAGGACCTTGGCGTTACTCTGGACACTGATCTCTCTTTTGAAGAACATATCAAGACCATTTCAAGGACAGCTTTTTTCCATCTACGTAACATTGCACAAATCAGAAACTTTCTGTCCAAAAATGATGCAGAAAAATTAATCCATGCTTTTGTCACTTCTAGGTCAGACTACTGCAATGCTCTACTTTCCGGCTACCCGGATAAAGCACTAAATAAACTTCAGTTAGTGCTAAATACGGCTGCTAGAATCCTGACTAGAACCAAAAAATTGGATCATATTACTCCAGTGCTAGCCTCCCTACACTGGCTTCCTGTCAATGCAAGGGCTGATTTCAAGGTTTTACTGCTAACCTACAAAGCATTACATGGGCTTGCTCCTACCTATCTCTCTGATTTGGTCCTGCCGTACATACCTACACGTACGCTACGGTCACAAGACGCAGGCCTCCTAATTGTCCCTAGAATTTCTAAACAAACAGCTGGAGGCAGGGCTTTCTCCTATAGAGCTCCATTTTTATGGAACGGTCTGCCTACCCATGTCAGAGACGCAAACTCGGTCTCAACCTTTAAGTCTTTACTGAAGACATCTCTTCAGTGGGTCATATGATTGAGTGTAGTCTGGCCCAGGGGTGGGAAGGTGGACGGAAAGGCTCTGGAGCAACGAACCGCCCTTGCTGTCTCTGCCTGGCCGGTTCCCCTCTTTCCACTGGGATTCTCTGCCTCTAACCCTATTACAGGGGCTGAGTCACTGGCTTACTGGGGCTATCTCATACCGTCCCTGGGAGGGGTGCGTCACCTGAGTGGGTTGAGTCACTGATGTGATCATCCTGTCTGGGTTGGCGCCCCCCCCTTGGGTTGTGCCGTGGCGGAGACCTTTGTGGGCTATACTCAGCCTTGTCTCAGGATGGTAAGTTGGTGGTTGAAGATATCCCTCTAGTGCTGTAGGGGCTGTGCTCTGGCAAAGTGGGTGGGGTTATATCCTTCCTGTTTGGCCCCGTCCGGGGGTGTCCTCGGATGGGGCCACAGTGTCTCCTGACCCCTCCTGTCTCAGCCTCCAGTATCTATGCTGCAGTAGTTAATGTGTCGGGGAGCTAGGGTCAGTTTGTTATATCTTGAGTACTTCTCCTGTCCTATTCGGTGTCCTGTGTGAATTTAAGTGTGCACTCTCTAATTCTCTCTTTCTCTCTTTCTTTCTCTCTCTCGGAGGACCTGAGCCCTAGGACCATGCCTCAGGACTACCTGATATGATGACTCCTTGCTGTCCCCAGTCCACCTGGCCGTGCTGCTGCTCCAGTTTCAACTGTTCTGCCTTATTATTAATGGACCATGCTGGTCATTTATGAGCATTTGAACATATTGGCCATGTTTTGTTATAATCTCCACCCGGCACAGCCAGAAGAGGACTGGCCACCCCACATAGCCTGGTTCCTCTCTAGGTTTCTTCCTATGTTTTGGCCTTTCTAGGGAGTTTTTCCTAGCCACCGTGCTTCTACACCTGCATAGCTTGCTGTTTGGGGTTTTAGGCTGGGTTTCTGTACAGCACTTTGAGATATCAGCTGATGTACAAAGGGCTATATAAATACATTTGATTTGATTTGATAAGTTCTTAGGGGTTTCAAGTGCTACCCAAGGATGTACAGTGGCTTGTGAAAGTATTCACCCCCCTTGGCATTTTTCCTATTTTATTGCCTTACAACCTGGAATGAAAATGGATTATTTGGGGGTTTGTATCATTTGATTTACACAACATGCCTACTACCACTTTGAAGATGCAAAATATTTTTTGTTATGAAACAAACAAGAAATAAGACAAAAAACAGAAAACTTGAGTGTACATAACTATTCAACCCCCAAAGTCAATACTTTGCATAGCCACCTTTTGCAGCAATTACAGCTGCAAATCTCTTGGGGTATGCTAGCACTGGCCCGCTAGCTGCCTGAATTGCCATGTCTCCGGCCCGAGCCACTCACTGATCACTCGGCTACGCATGCCTCTCTCTAATGTCAATATGCCTTGTCCTTTGCTGTCTTGGTCAGTAATTATTGCCTTATTTCACTGTAGAGCCTCTAGCCCTGTTCAATACGCCTTAGTTAACCCTTTAGTTCCACCTCCCACACATGCGGTGACCTCAACCTGGTTTAAATTATGTTTCTAGGGACATTACCTCTCTCATCGTCACTCTTATCTCTCTCATCGTGCATAGGTTTACTTCTACTGTATTCACATCCTACCATACCTTTGTCTGTACATTATGCTTTGAATCTATTCTACCGTTGTCATGACTTCCACCAAAAGTGGCTCCTCTCCCTGTTCCGGCGGTGCTCGGCAGTCGTCGTCGCCGGCCTACTAGCTGCCACAGATCTATTTTTTATTTTAGTTTGTGTCTGTCTGTATTGTTTACACCTGTGTCCTATTAGTTGATTTCGGGGGGTTTATTTACCTCTGCTGCCTGCTAGTCTTTGTGTGGGATTGTTTGCTGTGGTATCTTTGTTAGGGGTGCGTGTCTGAACCACAGGGTTTTCTTTTACACGGCAGTTTGTACCGTTTGGTATGTGTTTAGGAGTAGAGGTTTCTCCTCCGTGTGTAACGTTTATTTCCCTGTGGGTGGCGACCTCGTTTGGGTGTATTCTCCCCCATGTTGTTGCTGAATTGGGACGTCTTAAATAAACGATTGTGCCAATGGGACGTCCTTGTTCTCCTGCTCCTGATTCCTGCACCTCCCTCCTTTAAGAAGGCTCATAACAGAATCCCGCACCACTTATGGAACCAGCAGGAGTTGACACGCTCTCCACGTCCATGGAGGAGCGCGTGTAACATCACACCACCGTTCTCTACCGTCTCGGGACCGCCATGGATCAAGTGATGGCGACAATGGGAGAGGGGTGGCCTGGGAGAGGGGTGGCCTGCCTACCCCTCAACCAGCCACACTCCAACCAGCACCACCACCTTCTCCGGCATCATCCGGTCCCAGCGGTATTCGGCTCGCGCTCCCAAGGGAGTACGATGGGACAGCTGCCGGGTGCAAGGGTTTCCTGCTCCAGCTGGAGCTTTACCTGGAAACCGTGCACCCGGCTCCTTCGGGAGGTGAGAGCGTGAACGCCCTCATCTCCTGCCTGTCAGGCAAAGCTCTGGAGTGGGCCAACGCGGTCTGGGATGGACCAGACTCGGCGAGGGACCACACTACCCAGAGTTCACCCGCTGCTTCCTGGCCATGTTCGACCATCCCCCTGGATGGGTGAGCGTCTGTTCCATCTACGGCAGGAGACGAGGAGAGCACAAGACTTTGCTCTGGAGTTCAGGACCTTGGCCGCCCGGCGCAGGGTGGAACGACAGGGCCCTGATTGACCACTATAGGTGCAGCTTACGTGAGGATGTCCGCAGGGAGCTAGCATGCAGCTTACGAGAGGTGCAGCTTACGTGAGGACGTCCTCAGGGAGCTAGCATGCAGAGACGCTACCCTCACCCTGGACCAGCTAGTTGACATGTCCATCAGGTTGGACAACTTGCTGGCTACGCGCGGGTGTCCGGATCGGGTCCTGCTGCAGCGAGGGCGATCGGAGGAGGAGCCTCCTCCTGCACTGTATGTGGTCGGAGAGGGCACACTGCCGACCGGTGCTGGAGGAGCTCATCTGGGAGTCGAGACGGCAGGCCGAGGACTGTTCGGGCACCCCAGGTGAGTCAGCACCAGGCTCACCCAGAGCCCCCTGTTGGTCAAATGTATGTGTTAATTTCTTTCCCTGAGTTTTTCCCCCATTCCCAGCATAAGGCGCTAGTAGATTCAGGCGCAGCGGGGAATTTTATGGACTGCGGTTTCGCGCATAGGTTAGGGATTCCCCTGGTTCAGATGGACAAACCATTCCATGTGCACTCCCTAGATAATCGACCATTAGGGTCAGGGGTGGTCAGGAATGCCACGGCTCCACTGGACATGGTTACGCAGGGGGGTCATGAGGAGAGAATTAGTCTCTTCCTCATAGATTCTCCTGCGTTTCCAGTGGTGCTGGGGATTCCCTGGTTGGCCTTTCACAACCCCACTATTTCGTGCTAACAGAGGACTTTAAAGGGGTGGTCAGAGGAGTGCTCAGGTAGGTGTGTGGGAGTTTCCATCAGTGCAACGACGGTGGAGTAAACGCAGCACTTCCCAGGAGTCACATGTCTCCCCTGCCACAGGAGGAGATGGTGGCTATGGAAACATATGTCTCTGAATCTCTGAGGCAGGGGTACATTCGTCCCTCCATGTCACCCGTCTCCTCAAGTTTCTTTTTTTGTGAAGAAGAAGGAGGGAGGACTGTGTCCGTGCATTGACTATAGAGGTCTAAAGTCTATTACGGTTGGGTACAGTTACCCGCTACCTCTCATCGCTACGGCAACTGAGTCATTTCACAGAGCATGCTTCTTCACAAAACTGTATCTCATGAGCGTGTATAACTTGGTGCGTATCCGGGAGGGAGATGAGTGGAAGAAAGCGTTTAGTACCACATCTGGCCATTATGAGTACCTGGTCATGCCGTATGAGTTGAAGATTGCCCGAACAGTCTTCCAATCCTTTGTAGACGAGATTCTCAGGGACCTGCATGGGCAGGGTGTTGTGGCGTATATAGATGACATTTTGATATATTCCGCAACACGCCGCGCATGTGTCTTTGGTGCGCAGAGTATTTGGGTAACTGTTGGAGCATGACCTATACGTCAAGGCTGAGAAATGCGTGTTCTCCCAACAGGCCGTCTCCTTCCTGGGTTATCGCATTTCCACATCAGGGTTGGTGATGGAGTGAGACCGCATTGCAGCCATGCGTAATTGGCCGACTCCCACCACAAAAAAGGAGGTGCAGCGGACTTTAGGGTTTGCCAATTACTACTGGAGGTTTATCCGGGGTTTTGGGCAGGGGGCTGCTCCCATTACCTCACTGCTGAAGGGGGGACCGGTGCGTCTGCGGTGGTCGGCTGAGGCGGACAGAGCGTTTTGTCGCTTGAGGACTCTGTTTATCGAGGCCCCCTCTGTTGACTCATCCGGGTCCCTCTTTGGCAATTATAGTGGAGGTGGATGCGCCCGAGGCTGGGATTGGAGCTGTGCTCTCACAGCGCTCGGGCGCGCCACTGAAGTTCCGCCCCTGCACCTTCTTTTCGAGGAAGCTCAGCACGGTACCAGGACCGGCTGATACCCCAACACGCACTGGAAGGGCGAAAGGTTAGTTGAGGAGTGGCAGAGTGAGTTCTGGGCCATCTCTGCCCATGGTACGTACCTCGCCCACTCCCCTGGCCGGTCCTGGCAATAGGACCGCAGAAACCTACCCAGATCCTGGTTTACTCTCTCCGCCTGCCCCTTATTCTCGGGGTGAAAACCAGAGGTCAGGCTGACCGAGACCCCCAGACGCTCCATGAACGCCCTCCAAACTCTTGGGACGTGAACTGGGGACCCGATCAGACACTATATCCTCAGGCAACCCATAGTGCAGGAAGATGTGAATAAACAGGGCATCCGCAGTCTGTAGGGCCGTAGGGAGACCGGGCAAGGGAGGAGACGACAGGACTTTAAAAAATGGGTCATGGTGTTACCCTGGGACGGAGGAAGATCGGTTTGGAAGTCTACCGATAGGTGTGACCAAGACCGCTGTGGAACGGGGAGGGGTTGTAACTTCCCTCTGGGTAGGTGGCTAGGAACCTTGCACTGAGCGCACACTGAACAGGAGGAAACATAAGCCCTCATGTCCTTAGCTAAAGTGGGCCACCAGTACTTCCCCTTAAGGCTTTGCACCGTCCTATCGATACCCTGATGACCAGAGGAGGATAACGTGTGCGCCCACCGATTCAACCTATCACGAACACCAAGCGGGACGTACCTCCGTCCAGCAGGACACTGAGGTGGAGTAGGTTCTGACCAAGATGCCTACTCAATGTCCGCGTCCACCCCAGACCTGACTGCCTTTGACCAGCACAAAAACATCCTGTGGCGTACTACATTAGCTTTGAATAGCCACCCGTGATATGCAACTTTTCAGGGAAGTTAGGAACCAATATACACAGGCAGTTACGAAAGCAAAGGCTATATTTTTCAAACAGAAATTTACATCCTGTAGCACAAACTCCAAAAAGTTCTGGGACACTGTGAAGTCCACGAAGATTAAGAGCACATATTCCCAGCTGCTCACTGCACTGAGGATAGGAAACACTGTCACCACCGATAAATCTGTGATAATTGAGAATTTCAATACGCATTTTTCTATGGCTGGACATGTTTTCCACCTGGCTACCCCTACCCCGGTCAACAGCCCTGCACCCCGCACAGCACCCAAATCCAGATAGCTGATATTTTGAAAGAGCTGCAACATCTGGACCCCTACAAATCAGCCGGGCTAGACAATTTGGACCCTCTCTTTCTAAAGTTATCTGCCGAACCTGTTGAACCCCCGTTTACTAGCCTGTTCAACCTCTCTTTAGTATTGTCTGAGATCCCCAAAGATTGGAAAGCTCCCGCGGTCATCCCCCTCTTTAAAGGGGGAGACACTCTAGACCCAAACTGCTACATACCTATATCTTCCCTACCCTGCCTTTCTAAGGTCTTCGAAAGCCAAGTTAACAAACAGATCACCAACCATTTTGAATCCCACCGTACCTTCTCCGCTATGCAATCTGGTTTCCGAGCTGGTCATGGGTGCACCTCAGCCACGCTCAAGGTCCTAAACGATATCATAACCGCCATCGATAAGAGACAGTACTGTGCAGCCGTCTTCATCGACCTGGCCAAGGCTTTCGACTCTGTCAATCACCATATTCTTATCGGCAGACAAACACAGCCTTGGTTTCTCAAATGACTACCTCGCCTGGTTCACCAACTACTTCTCAGACAGAGTTCAATGTGTCAAATCGGAGGGCCTGTTGTCCTGATCTCTGGCATTCTATATGGGGGTGCCACATTGTTCAACCCTCGGGCCGACTCTTTTCTCTCTATACATCAATGCCACATTGTTCAACCCTCGGGCACCATTCTGTTTTCTCTCTATACATCAATGATGTTGCTCTTGCTGCTGGTGATTCTGTGATCCACCTCTACGCAGACGACACCATTCTGTATACTTCTGGCCCTTCTTTGGACACTGTGTTAACTAACCACTAGACAAGCTTCAATTACACTCATCTTCTGCACATCAATCACTCCAGTGTTTAATTGCTATATTGTAATTATTTTGCCACTATGGCCTATTGCCTTACCTCCGTTATCCTACCTCATTTGCACACACTGTATATATACATTTTCTTCTGTATTGACTGTATGTTTGTTTATTCCATGTGTAACTCTGTTGTTGTTTGTGTTGCACTGCTTTGCTTTATCTTGGCCAGGTCGCAGTTGTAAATGAGAATTTGTTCTCAACTAGCCTACCTGGTTAAATAAAGGGGAAATAAATAAAATAAAATAAAAATTAAGCTTGGCATATCTAGCCACTGAGATTTTTGCCAATTCTTCAAGGCAAACCTGCTCCAGCTCCTTCAAGTTGGATGGGTTCTGCTGGTGCACAGCAATCTTTAAGTCATAACACAGATTCTCAATTGGATTGAGGTCCGGGCTGTGACTAGGCCATTCCAAGACATTTAAATGTTTCCCTTAAACCACTCGAGTGTTGCTTTAGCAGTATGCTTAGGGTCATTGTTGTGCTGGAAGGTGAACCTCTGTCCCAGTCTCAAATCTCTGGAAGACTGAAACAGGTTGCGCTCAATAATTTCCCTGTAGTTAGCGCCATCCATCATTCCTTCAATTCTTACCAGTTTCCCAGTCCCTGCTGATGAAAAACATCCCCACAGCATGATGCTGCCACCACCATGCTTCACTGTGGGGATTGTGTTCTTGGGGTGATGGGAGATGTTGGGTTTGCGCCAGACATAGCGTTTTCCTTGATTGCCAAAAAGCTACATTTTAGTCCCATCTGACCAGAGTACCTTCTTCCATATCTTTGGGGAGTCTCCCACATGCCTTTTGGCAAACACTAAACTTGTTTGCTTATTTTTTTCTTCATTAAGCAATGGCTTTTTTTCTGGTCACTCTTCTGTAAAGCCCAGCTCCTTGGAGTGTACGGCTTAAAGTGGTCCTATGGACAGATACTGCAATCTCCACTGTGGAGTTTTGTAGCTACTTTGGGGTTATCTTTGGCCTCTTTGTTGGCTCTCTCATTAACACCATCCTGGCCTGGTTCATGAGTTTTGCTGGGCGGCCCTCTCTTGGCAGGTTTGTTGTGGTGCCTTGTTCTTTCCATTTTTTAACAATGGATTTAATGATGCTCCTTGGGATGTTCAAAGTTACTGATATTTTTTTATAACCCAACCCTGATCTGTACTTCTCCACAACTTTGGCCCTGACCTATTTGGAGAGCTCCTTGGTCTTGGTGATGCCATTGCTTAGTGGTGTTGCAGACTCTGGGGCCTTTCAGAACAGGTTTATATATACTGAGATCATGTGGCAGATCACGTGACACTTAGATTGCACACAGGAGGACATTATTTAACTAATTATGTGACTTATGAAGGTAATTGGTTGCACCAGATCTTAGTTAGGGGCTTCATAGCAAAGGGGGTAAATACATATGCACGCAACACTAATGTGTTTGAAAAATTTTAGAATGTTTTGAAGCAAGTCATTTTAAAAATGTAATATCACTTCACCAATTTGGACTATTTTGTGTATGTCCATTACATGAAATCCAAATTAAAATCAATTTAAATTATAGGTTGTAATGCAACAAAATAGGAAAAACTCCAAGGGGGATGAATACTTTTGCAAGGCACTGTATATGCCTCTGTACACTTGAATATTGTTTTACACTGGCTGTGTATCAGCCGGAATATAATGTTCAGTAAAGGTGTTTTGTTATCCTTTAGATAAGAAGCCATGATGCCATATTATGCACCTCATGCCACAAATAGAAGCGCTAAAAAAACAATTTCCTTCAGGAAATAACATCATCATCACTTTCATCAACTTTGTGTTTCAGCTTCCCATGTTTTCCACTTTATTTTGGGATTTTCCATCTGCCTCTTGCTTGGTCCTCATTCGTTCTTATTCAGGTCCAAAAAACGGGTTTTTGACACCGGGGAAATCTGGTGCGCCTCTGCTCCTCTCACTGCTAATTAACGTGTGAACTAATTGCAACGCTAACTTTAGCCTAGCGACAGCCTAGTTCCATCTGTCAGCTCTATAAAAAGGATGTTGAGGGAGCTAGCCTATCAGTGACACGGTATCTGTTTTTAGAATGTTCTAGCTAGTTCTATTGCCAGGGGAACTGGTTATAGTGGGTCTCCTCCTAGTTGAACTCAATCTGTGTGACTTGGGCTAATATACACTGATGGGGGAGATGGAGACCCACCATTTGCACAGACTTAGTTGCAGAATATGCGAAATCCCACGATGGGTTGTATTCAATACAGAAACTTCACTTTTTCCTATTCCCATCGGCCTGATTTGATTTTTATCAAGACAATCAGCAAACGAACCTCATTCTTCTAACTTCCCATAAAAGTGGGGAATATTTCATACACCTCAGCGTTGAAAATTGCAAACAGTGCAGTATTGTAGCTAATAAGAGCCGCCTTCCACACTCACCCAGACACCTAATATCTCAATTTACACACGTCTCCCTGTCTCATTGTTAATGGAATGGCATTAAACACGAGTCTCTTTGTGACAGACAGTAGTCAAAGTTGGTCTGAGGTGATCTGGCCCCGGGGAAGTCTGTGACCTAGCCTGCCCGACATCCCCCTCTCCTGACTGGGATGATGGAAAAAGCAGAGCCCCTTCCCCTGGCCCCCTCTGATGCTGAGAGGGGCTTGACAGCCAGAGCGTGGAGGGACAGGGGAGCACGGGCGGGGGGGTTCCTCAAATTGTGGATAATGGGAAATGCAGATGACATGGAAGTGTAGGAGAGGGAGGGAGGGAGACAGAGAGAGTGGAGAGGTGGGTACAGGTCAGGTTGAGGATAGTATATCAGATATCTGGGTTGAAGAGAGGGGGTCAGTGGGGGAGAGAAAGGATGGGAAGAGGGGGTGAGTAGCGTCCAGTAGCACTCTACTTTTAAATCGCTAACTGTATTTACGTGAACATGCAGCATACAGTGTCACAGGAGATTATAATCTGAGGTAGTACTCTGCTGGGAAGTTTTCATAGCAGCTGTAAATTGAGACTCACCCACAGCAGCATTCAGGGCAGGGTTACTGTTGGACACTGATCTCATACAGTAAAACTAAAGGAGCGGTCACTGTAGCTCACCGGCCTGATGTTCCAGATAAACTCATCTGTCTCTCACGACCAGGGAGGGAGAGTAAATAATAGGAGGGTAGGATAGAAGAGACAAGAGGTATGAAGGAGAGAGGGATAGAAAAGAGGAGAATGGGGGAGAATGATAGGTACTTCTCATGAGAATCTCTGTCTGTATCACTTTCCCGTTGTAACTGGAAATTTTGATGGTGATGATATCATCATCTGTGGACAGTGCTTGGCACCAGCTGATGATGTAAGACACAGTGTATGAAAGTAAGGGGGCTGGGGCGGAAAGCATGCATCCCCAAGAACAACAGTGATCTGAGGATTAGATATGACTTTATAAGCTAATGTTCTGTTTGGATGGAAGATCACCTGCCCCCAGGTGTGTTTGTCTGTGGTATCTTGTCCGCTCCTGTTTCACACGCACGCACGCACGCACGCACGCACGCACGCACGCACGCACGCACGCACGCACGCACGCACGCACGCACGCACGCACACACACACACACACACACACACACACACACACACACACACACACACACACACACACACACACACACACACACACACACACACACACACACACACACACACACTCACATACACTCACCCATCATTCACACCAACTTCAACCCCAACCCTAACAGCATATTTCAAAGTTTAGCACTGTTGATGAAATTCCTTCATCATATTCTCACTCTCTCTGACAATATTGACATTGGAAGGTGTTATCGGCTTTGCCTTTCAAGATAGATTTAAAACAGAAAACGATACTTATTATTGTTGAATCACCATAGAGAGTGGATTTACAGTATGGCCACTTGTTCCAATAGCAATCACCTCCCAGGAAACACAATATCCACAGACATATTTTTACACCAACACCACCAGTATGTGGAGTCAATAGTGGAGCTACAGGAAGACCAACAATGCCATCCTTTCACTACCACTGGGATGAAAAGAAGATCATGTAGTTATTGACCAATGCACCCCCAACAAGGCCAATCATAACGGAAAACTGTCTGAAGATTTTTGTATATAGGCACAATGATGGTGATGACAGGGGTAAGGCATCTGCTTCCTGTGTCAATCAGATAGGACCTGTTTTCTCTCTTTCTGCTCTACTGAGTGTGAGATACACATAGGGGAAGGGAACCGGGTTTAGTTGTATTACTGTTTGTTGCAGACACCTGGGGAATATGGGGGTAAAAGAGCACACGATAGAGTTTCTGTTTATCAGTTAAACTTCAGGCACAACAATCTGAACTGAGCAACTAGAGACTAATAAATATGTCCGTCCCGTTGACTTGAGTATAGCTTAATCAAATACCCCTCATGGGTGAGCATTTAAAGGGATAGGCCCAGTTATGTTACACCGTGTCAGTCATGTCACACCATGTCAGTCATATTAACAAGCCAAATTATATCAAACACTGATATCTTATGCAGGGTGTACACCATTACCTGTCTATAAACACTCCAGTCCTATCAGGATAATATAACCATCCTTAACCATAAAAATGCTTGGGGTGTGAAGATAACTCTTTATATCTATGGCCCATACACATGACATTTCACCCTCGTACGCCACCCTATCTGCAGGCAGAATAGTGTAGTGGGTAGTATGTCCCAGCATTCATCAGAGATAGCATTACACACCCTCAAAGGCATTTCCTGTGGTGTTTCCTGCTCTCTCTCTCTTTCTGAATTAATGGTCATCAATCCCAACTAGCCTCTCTCTCTGACGGCTCTTTCTGTATTAGACGCTGATCTCACAAAGGCTCTCTCTTACTGAAAGGCTCTCGCTGAAAGCGTTGGGCTCCCAGTGTTTCTGAGCCGATGGTGGAGATAAGCTTCCCCTGTGTGTGTGTGTGTGTGTGTGTGTGTGTGTGTGTGTGTGTGTGTGTGTGTGTGTGTGTGTGTGTGTGTGTGTGTGTGTGTGTGTGTGTGTGTGTGTGTGTGTGTGTGTGTGTGTGTGTGTGTGTGTGTGTGTGTGTGTGTGTGTGTGAACTACAAATGTTACAGATCCCACAGCCCATGGCTATACAGTCTGGCAGCTGTGTGTGTGTGTGTGTGTGTGTGTGTGTGTGTGTGTGTGTGTGTGTGTGTGTGTGTGTGTGTGTGTGTGTGTGTGTGTGTGTGTGTGTGTGTGTGTGTGTGTGTGTGTGTGTGTGTGTGTGTGTGTGTGTGTGTGTGTGTGTGCGCATGTGCGGGCGTGTGTGCGTGATAGAGTTAAATAGTCTAAATGTATTTGTGTGTGTGGAATAATCCAAATATCAGACACCATTTTTCTCTGACTTAGTTCACCCAGAGGTCCTTTCTTTCTACAGTCTCCATAGTCTGCTACAGATAATGTGCATCTTAACCCACCATTTCACCACAACTATACTAGTAAGCACAGGCACACACGCAAAGCACACACGCAAGCACACAGACACACACACACAAGCACACACACACATACACAGAACGCTCTGATAATAGTTGTATGGAGTCTGGACTAAGCTTTACAGGCTTTTGGGGTTTTATAGCGTTTCTGCACTGCCACATTCACTTCAACCAGTGTCTCAGACAACACCTCGTGAGTTTCTGTGTCTTTCAGACAACACGTCATGAAGTTAAAATCACCTTTGGCAGCGATTACACCTGTGTCTTTATGGGTAAGTCTCTAAGAGCTTTGCACAACTGGATTGTACAATATTTGAAAAAGAAAATTCAATATCTATCAAGTTGGTTGTTTATCATTGCAAGACAGCCATTTTCAATGTCAGTGTCTGTTGGAAAGCAGACAGAAACAGGTTTTCCTCTAGGATTTAGCCTGTGCTTAGCTCTATTCCATACATTTTTATCCTAAAAAACTCCCTAGTTATTGCCGAGGACAAGCATACCCATAACATGATGCAGTCACCACCATGCTTGAAAATATAAAGAGTGGTACTCAGTGATGTCTTGTGTTGGATTTGCCCCAAACATAACACTTTGTGTTCAGGGCATAAAGTTAATTTCTATGCCATATATTTTGCAGTTTTACTTTATTGCCTTATTGCAAACAGGATTCATGTTTTGGAATATTTGTATTCTGTACAGGCTTCCTTCTTTTCACCCTATCATTTAGGTTAGTATTGTGCAGTAACAAAAATGTTGTTTATTCATCCTCAGTTTTCTCCTACCTGTGTTAAAGTCACCATTGGCCTCATAGTGAAATCCCTGAGCGGTTTCCTTCCTCTCCGGCAACTGAGTTAGGAAGGACCCCTGTATTTTTGTAGTAACTGGGTGTATTGATACACCATCCAAAGTGTAATTAATAACTTCATCATGCTGAAAGGGATGCTTTAAAAAAATGTACAGTATATATACCAAAAGGTACCCTACTTTGCGAGGCATTGGAAAACCTCCCTGGTCTTTGTGGTTGAATCTGTGTTTGATACTCACTGCGCGACTGAGGGACCTTACAAATAATTGTACTGTATGTGTGGGGTACAGAGATGAGGTAGTCATTCAAAAATCATATTAAATGCTATTATTGCACACAGAATGTGTCTTTGCAACTTATGTGACTTGTTAAGCAAATTTCTACTCCTGAACTTATTTAGACTTTCCAAAGCAAAAGGTTTCAACACTTATTGACTCAAGGCATCTCAGCTTTTCATTTTTAATTAATTTGTAAACATTTCTAAAAACATAATTCCACTTCGACATTTTTGGAGGCCAACGACACAAAATCTCAATTTAATAGGTTTGAAATTGTAACACAACAAAAATTTTAAAAAGTCAAAGTGTGTGAATACTTTCTGTAGGCACTGTAAAATAATCCTGTGTAACTGTCAGACTCTTCTTCCAGCAGGGCCTGGGTAATGTAATATGCTATTGAATGAAAGACTGTGTGCATTATGGAATAGCAACAGTATGTGTATCATTCTGTTCTTAGTTCAACTGACATGATCTTTTGTTCCGGCTTGTTGACAACCTGCATTACCCTCTTAGAAAAAATAATTCCATAATGGTTCTTCGGCTGTCCCTATAGGAGAACCATATTTAATTCCAGGGAGAACCCTTTTGGTTCCAGGTAGAACTCTTTTGGGTTCCATGTAGAACCGGGTTCTCCTATGGGGATAGCCAAAGAACCCTTCTAGGTTCTACATAGTACCGTTTATAGTGTAGTTACATTATGAGATGAAGTCATGAAGTCACTTAAAAGCAAAGCCCTCTGGTCCATCTAATCCTATACAGTACTGGTTTTGAATAGACAAGTGGTATATATGGATAAGTGTGGATGAAAAAGAATCAACAAAAACAAGAAAACACTCAACAACTAACTAATGCATAACTCATCCATATATTTATATGTACATATTCTCATTCCAATCCTTTAGATGTGTGTGTATTAGGTAGTTGTTGTGGAAATGTTACATTACTTGTTAGATATGAATGCATTGTCGGAATTAGAAGCACAAGCGTTTCGCTACACTCGCATTTACATCTGCTAACCATGTGTGACCAATAAAATTTGATTTGAGAACGCACTGATATTAACAAGGGAGCATAAACCAGTGGTGGGAAAAGTACCCAATGTTCATACTTGAGTAAAAGTAAAGATACTTTAATAGAAAATGACTCAAGTAAAAGTGAAAGTCCCCCAGTAAAATAGTACTTGAGGAAAAGTCTAAAACTATTTGGTTTTAAATGCACTTAAGTATCAAAAGTAAATGTAATTGCTAAAATAAAAGTATAAATCATTTTAAATTCCTTATATAAAGCAAACCAGACTTTAACATTTTTAAATTTATGGATAGCCAAGGGCATGGTCCAAACAAATGAAGCATGTGTTTAGCGAGTCCGCCAAATCAGAGGCCATAAGGATGACCAGGGATGTTCTCTTGATAAGTATGTGAATTAGACCATTTTCATGTCCTGCTAAGCATTCCAAATGTAACAAGTACTTTTGGATGTAAGGGAAATGTATGAAGTAAAAAGTACATAATTTTCTTTAGGAATGTAGTGAAGTGAAAGTAAAAGTTGTAAAAAATATTAATAGTAAAGTACAGATACCCCCAAAAACGACAAGTATTTTTACTTCAGCAATTTACACCACAGACATAAACATTGGTAAACGCACGGCAGGAAGTGTTTATCTCCAATCCAGGAAGTAATCATTGAGTTCCACGGTCCGACTCATCTGAGATAAAGGCCCATATGTACAGAGCCTCATTTCCCTCCATTATGGAATGCTGCTTATTCAGGTTCTAGGGGAATCTAGCTACATTATAGTGTCTGTAGCCATACACTTTGTTGTGGATGACTCAATCCACATGCCATTACACTTCTATGGTATTATTTTCATCCAAATGTCCTCCATTCCTTGTATTTGGATAGTTATTCCATTGCTTAATTTATTTAGGCCTATCCATGACTGGAATGCAATACGGGGTAATATTCCACTGTGGAAACCTCATATTAAAATTAAATATGTGTTAATCATCGTTTATGTTAGCATGCTAGCAACTGACAATTATAGTAGATAATATCTGCTGACTTTCTAATTTACAGATTTACCTGCTAGCTGGCTGATCGCGACAGGTTGGAGTTTGTGCCTATGTGACATATAGCCTATTAGCTCAGCAACAGGACTTTCAGCTTCTGAGGCTTAGCAGTTATCTGACTGTTAGCCCTCTTCTTGGGAGGCTACATCCTGTCGAGAAGGAGGACACAGTACAACAACAAGCTTAGCCGTTGTCTGACTGTTACCTGAGTAGGGCCTCTAACTGCTTCTCCTTCACAGAGACTTCTGGTTATTTCCATGGATCCATCTGTCTCCAGTTGACTATGAGGTCATCCCTCAACAGGAAAGATAATATGGAGTTGAAAAGGTTGTGAGGCCAGGTTCTGAGGATTACTCCCTGTGGAGGAATCACATCCTTCACCGTCCACCCCAGATCCTCCGGAACACATTGCCCACTAGCCCAAGCTTACTCCTGGCTGTCGGCAGAGGGCATGGGACCTAGACTGTAAATCATGTGATGAAGGGGAATGCTTTCCCCTCCTCTTCTTCATCATCATCTTCATCTGTGAATGAACCAGAAAGGTCAAGGATTTTCTCAGAGGTACAAAAATGTCACCTAACAGTGCATTTGATCATTCCGATGGGACCCCCTAAATCGTTCTTAAACCATTATCAGACCCTAGGGAGACTATGAATAATGTTGTCTTAAGTGCAATGAATAGTTTGGGAAACAACCATTAAGATACATTTGATTCAGCTGATCTCTCTCATCAAAACACTTGAAGATAATCCTAGAACCTAGGATCTGTAACGTAATACACCGGGAGTCAGGAAGCAGGTGCAGAAGGTGAGTTTAATATTGAAATGATACAGATGACCAAACATGAGCCGTGTACAGAACGTGAGAGAAAACAATACTACCTAATGACTGATTTAATCTGAGGGCTAAATAAAGGGGGAATAATACGTCCAGGTGTACGTAATGATTTGGGAGCAGGTGTGCGTAGTCATAGTTGCCAGGACCGGTGGTTAATAGACTGGCGACGTCGAGAGGGAGGGAGCAGGAGTGACAGGATCTAAGATCAGTTTTGCCTTTCAGATCATAATGAATAATACTGTATGATGTTAACAGGGGGAGTCTGATTCTAGATCAGCACTTCTACTCTGAGACGCTTTGTGAATGCAGGCCCAAGTTCAATGTTGTGACCCAGTTTCCCACAGCTAGATCAGTGATGATAGACATGTCCTTTCCCTCATACTGACACTGTTTTCATATCCTTTAGTCTACAATCAGACCACTTGAGTTCAGGAAGTAGGCTAGTGGACTAGGTTTAGCTCTCTTTTTCTCACTGTTCTCCTTTAAAACACTTTATATGCTCTCTGTTGGCAGTGAAAAGAGTAAGTGAGTTTGATTTAATACAAAATGTAACAAAAAAGCACAATCAGTAAATCAGATGAAAAGGTTATGATAAAACTGTTTCTGTTATTCCAAATGTTAACAAAGGAATTCTCACAATAACTGAGAGTCAGGAAGCAAGTTCAGGGAGTGAGTGTTTTAATAAATAAACGTAACATAATACCAAACACGAACAAGGCACAGACATGACACTGGAACAGAAACAATAACGCCTGAGGAAGGAACCAAAGGGAGTGACATACAGTTGAAGTCGGAAGTTTACATATACCTTAGCCAAATACATTTAAACTCAGTGTTTCACAATTCCTGACATTTAATCCTAGTACAAATTCCCTGTTTTAGGTCAGTTAGGATCACCACTTTATTTTAACAATGTGTAATGTCAGAATAATAGTAGACAAAATTATTTATTTAAGCTTTTATGTCTTTCATTACATTCCCAGTGGGTCAGAAGTTTACATACACTCAATTAGTATTTGCTAGCATTGCCTTTACATTGGTTAACTTGGGTCAAACATTTTGGGTAGCCTTCCACAAGCTTCCCATAATAAGTTGGGTGAATTTTGGCCCATTCCTCCTGACAGAGCTTTGTAGGCCTCCTTGCACGCACACACTTTTTCAGTTCTGCCCACAAATGATCTATGGGATTGAGGTCAGGGATTTGTGATGACCACTCCAATACCTTGACTTTGTTGTCCTTAAGCCCTTTTGCCACAACTTTGGAAGTATGCTTGGGGTCATTGTCCATTTGGAAGACCCATTTGCAACCAAGCTTTAAGAGGCCAGTTAGCTTTAACTGATGTCTTGAGATGTTGCTTCAATATATCCACATAATTTTCCTACCCCATGAAGCCATCTATTTTGTGAAGTGCACCAGTCCCTCCTGGAGCAAAGCACCCCCACCACATGATGCCATCACTCCCGTGCTTCACGGTTGGGGTGGTGTTCGTCAGCTTGCAAGCATCCCCCTTTTTCTCCAAACATAACGATGGTCCTTATGGCCGACAGTTCTATTTCTGTTTCATCAGATCAGGGGACATTTCTTCAAAAAGTATGACCTTTGTCCCCATGTGTAGTTGCAAACCGTAGTCTGACTTTTTTATGGCGCTTTCGAAGCAGTGGCTTCTTCCTTGCTGAGCGGCCTTTCAGGCTATGTCGATATAGGACTTGTTTTACTGTGGATATAGATACTTTTGTACCTGTTTCCTCCAGCAACTTCACAAGGTCCTTTGCTGTTGTTCTGGGATTGATTTGAACTTTTCACACCAAAGTACGTTCCTCTCTAGGAGACAGAACGCGTCTCCTTCCTGAGTGGTATGACGGCTGCGTGGTCCCATGGTGCTTATACCTGCATACTATTGTTTGTACAGATGAATGTGGTACCTTCAGAAATTTGGAAATTGCTCCCAAGGATGAACCAGACTTGTGGAGGTCTGGAGGTCTTGGCTGATTTCTTTTGATTTTTCCCATGATGTCAAGCAAAGAGGCACTGAGTTTGAAGGTAGGCCTTGAAATACATCCACATGTACACCTCCAATTAGGCTAATTGACACAATTTGAGTTATCAGAAGCTTCTAAAGCCATGACATCTTCTGGAATTTTCCAAGCTGTTTAAAGGCACAGTCAACTTAGTGTATGTAAACTTCTGGAATTGTAAACCACTGGAATTGTAATACAGTGAATTATAAGTGAAATAATCTGCCTGTAAACATTTGTTGGAAACATTACTTGTGTCATGCACAAAGTAGATGTCCTAACAGACTTGCCAAAACTATAGTTTGTTAACAAGCTATGTGTGGCGTGGTTGAATTTTAATGACTCCAACTAAAGTGTATGTCAACTTCTGACTTCAACTGTATATAGGGAAGGTAATCAGGGAGGTGATGGATTCCAGGTGAGTCTGATGACGTGCAGGTGCGTGTAACAAAGGTGACAGGTGTGTGCCATAATGAGCAGCCTGTTCACCTAGAGGCCAGAGAGGGAGCACGTCTTACAATACCATCATGTTTTTCTTCCATTGTGCAATGACCTTAGCAATGTACCTGGACTGCATATCTAATCAAATAGATTAGATTTTTTTACATCTGATTTTATTGACAGCATTGCTGTCATCATTCTAAATTCACGTGGGTGCATTTGATTATCTACGTAACCCATTTTTTAGGCCAAACAAAGGAACAATGGAATAAAAGCATGATGCACTTGCTAATATAATACGTTCTAATCATTTGGTTTAATGTTTTTACTTTTTTTGCTTTGGAAATGAAAAAAAGACATCCCTTTCCTAGGTTCATCCCTGTTTGTGCATTTGACAAGGCCAACCACAAACACTGAAAATGCCGAGATCATATAGGACAGTTTTCCTGTGTACATTCAAAATGAGCATGTACCTCACATGAATGATAACACTCAGACAGAAGAGTAGCAATGTGTAGTAACGTAGTGGTAATGTGATGGCACAGTAGTGTGAACTCAATAAAGACTGTCTGTCTATACGATTACATAGGACCATTGAGAATCTCATTGATGTAATTGGTGTGTCCGTCTCTGCCCGTGCCTAGTGACAGTTGGAATTACTGAAGCCTCAACAAGCCCTCGGGCTCAACATGGATGGTACTCTTAACTCAGGGTTTCCCGAAACTCTCCTCCAGTACCCCCAGCCAGTTCCACTTATTTAATGTAAAGCTCCGTCGATGTAATCTAGTACACACCCTTAGGCACGACATGGATGGATGGCCCCAATGGACTGGCCATGAACTGAGGCTCACCAGTTCTGCTTGGGGGTTGCTTTGGGGCATCGTGGTAGTGTATTACTGACCTCTGTATACCAAAGTCCAAATCTAGCCATCTAACTTTTGAACTGATAACAATACAGATGCAGTATAGCATTGACTTCTCCAGGGGGACTTACAACTGGTAAACATTACAGAAAATGTCATATCCATATTCCTGATCTTTTGAGCAAAATTGAATCACAATTGAGCGACTGGTGAAGCGGAACACAAACAATAGAAAAATATGATAAACAATAATATGTAAGTCAATTAACCAAATTGATTTATAAAACCCTTTTTTACATGTCACAAAGTCCTTATACAGAAGTGGAAGTGTCATCAATTCTAAAATGAAGAGACCTTGTCATAAAATACTCTCTCTAGACATCAGAGGAATCAGACGTCACTGTGATTGCATGTTGAAGCCCTCTGGATCTATGTCTTATCTTGTATCCACATCTCCTACATTGAGTTAAAGGCATTCCAGAGGCTCAAGTGATGTCACTGGGAAGAAAGGTTTGTTTCATAAATGGAAGAAATGGAAAAGCCACTCATACCAGCAAGCAATAATGTAATGTCATTCTTGGTCCTTATTTCTTGTTTAGTTGAACTCCAGATTGTACTTTCCCCATTATATTTGAACCTTTTGATATGATTGAATGTCCTGAATAAATCATAAAATATCAAGTGAATCATTATTGGAAAGAAATGGAATACAACAAGAATGCCAATTCAAGGATGGTATCTAGACTTTAAAAAAAATCCGCTTTGGGTGTAGGCTACATGAATGATTGAATAAGGCTGCATTTGAAACAGTGGACCTAGGAACTATTTGGATCTTTAATTGAAGCGCGTTCCTTCAGCACACGTGACCCCTGAGCTTGACACCTGCAAATAATTAATGTACGCATGCGCGTATTCAAAGGAACGTTACATGTCAAAGTACATATCTTGATTATGAACTTCTATTCATGAAAATGGCCAATTAATTTGATGAAAAAACATAGTTGTTTCCTCAGAGCGTCGCTGCTGGCGGTTGTTTACAGAAGTTTTGCAGGTAAACGGAAGCTCAATGAAGAACAGCTTCTCTCCGGTCAGAGTGAATCATTTTTCACGAACAGGATGTCGAAGGTTAGGACGGTCAAATCCTTTCAAAGCGTCAAAGAAAGCAAGTAAGTGCCGAATACGTGTTTAATCTGAAATGCCATTATGTACATGATTGGGGAAAGACATTACACTTTTTCACTGTTCTGAATCTATGAAGACATCGCTAGTTGCCTCATCAGGACCCAGTGACGTTTAGATGATTGGCACTTCATCTCAACATTCTTGCAGGTGTCTGAATTATCGTCATAGCCATTCCACTCTGCATGTGGATAAAACGTTTCGAGGCGCGTTCCAAGGGTGTGTTTTGAAATGTACACAAAGACAAGTTAAAGTTACGCACATGGCTATTATGTTGAGTTTATGTCCAGAGGGTCTGTCATTGAATATTTAGATCAACACCCTGTTTTCCCTAACATACCAGGAATTGTCATGGAAGGCTATACAGCAGAATTGATGACGTGCTCGGTTTATACGAGGGGGGTGCGCTTCCAGTGATTTGTGACCGTTTCACATGGTGGTGGGGGGGGGTAGGTGGACGGAGCGTGTGTTCAAGAACTCTGCATTCCCCAGGCCCCACCCCTCTTATTCTCTAATGTACAACACCTGATCTAGAATAAGCCACTCCCTGTTCTTTGACTTAGTGGTCACTGTCTGGTGGGAAAGTTGGGAAGACTATGCTGAGCTGTAGCCTGCAGGGCAGAAGTAGGGGAGCACAGCTGTCCCTCACTGTGTTCTGTAGCTGTTACTAGGTTGGCTCTTTACAGGGATGGCTCCACTTCCACAGCATGCCTTTGGACCTGTTCCTGTCTGTGTTGTATAACATTTAATTTCTCACTATCAGAATGACATCCTCATCCTGCCCTCTGTGTACTGCACTACAGATAGAAAACCTGCTTGAAGTTGAGCTGTTGTGTGAGGGTTGTGTGCGTGTTAGTGTGTGTCCCCAGAAACCCTACACTTTTATCTCCGCTCTTCTCTAAGGAGTTCCAGATTGTGTTTCAAGTTCAAACACACTGTAGACGGAAGAGACCCAACTGTGACTGCCATCAGACACTTAAGGCATATCGCAAATATTTTCCAACATGGGGTAGTATCATTACTGAATGTAGAGATACTGCTGAGAGATGGGGGGGGGGGGGTCTTTTGTAGGTGAATGAATAGGGAGATGGCCTTTGGGAGATTAAACGGAGCTATTCTTCTTGACTTTTTACTGTATAATACTATGATCTGTTGCCCAGCGCGTTCACCAAATCCTCAGGAGCTTTGGTCTTGGCTGTTTGACACTGTACAGGAGCGCTTGCACAGTGCTCCTTGGGATGTTTAAAGCTTGGGAAATATTTTTGTATCCAAATCCGGCTTTAAACTTCACAACAGTATCTCGGACCTGCCTGGTGTGTTCCTTGTTCTTCATGATGCTCTCTGCGCTTTTAACGGACCTCTGAGACTATCACAGTGCAGGTGCATTTACACGGAGACTTGATTACACACAGGTGGATTGTATTTATCATCATTAGTCATTTAGGTCAACATTGGATCATTCAGAGATCCTCACTGAACTTCTGGAGAGAGTTTGCTGCACTGAAAGTAAAGGGGCTGAATAATTTTGCATGCCCAATTTTTCAGTTTTTGATTTGTTAAAGTTTGAAATATCCAATAAATGTCATTCCACTTCATGATTGTGTCCCAATAGTTGTTGATTCTTCACAAAAAAATACAGTTTTATATCTTCGTTTGAAGCCTGAAATGTGGCAAAAGGTCGCAAAGTTCAAGGGGGCTGAATACTTTCGCAAGGTACTGTATATATATATATATATATATGTGTATATATATGTAAACGTCCTCTCACTGTCAACTGTTTATTTTCAGCAAAATTTTCAGCAAACTTAACATGTGTAAATATTTGTATGAACATAAGATTCAACAACTGAGACAAACTAAACAAGTTCCACAGACATGTGACTAACAGAAATGGAATAATGTGTCCCTGAACAAAGGGGGGGGGGGGGGGGTTGGGGGGTCAAAATCAAACGTAACAGTCAGTATCTGGTGTGGCCACCAGCTGCAATAAGTACTGCAGTGCATCTTCTCCTCATGGACTGCACCAGACTCTTCCACCAAGGCACCTGCAAGTTCTCAGACATTTCTGGGGGGGATGGCCCTAGCCCTCAACCATTTTATTTATTTTATTTCACCTTTATTTAACCAGGTAGGCTAGTTGAGAACAAGTTCTCATTTGCAACTGCGACCTGGCCAAGATAAAGTGTAGCAATTCGACACACAACAACACAGAGATACATGGAATAAACAAAACACACAGTAGAACAAAATAAATCAAAGTCTATATACAGTGAGTGCAAATGAGGTAAGTTAAGGAAATAAATAGGCCATGGTGGCGAAGTAATTACAATATAGCAATTAAACACTAGAATGGTAGATCGGCTGAAGATTAATGTGCAGGTAGAGATACTGGGGTGCAAAGGAGCCAAATAAATAAATAAATACCAGTATGGGGATGAGGAAGGTAGATAGCCTATCTGTAAACAGCCCATCTAAGTACAGGTGCAGTGAACTGTAAAATGCTCTGACAGCTGGTGCTTAAAGCTAGTGAGGGAGATGTGAGTCTCCAGCTTCAGAAATGTTTGCAATTCGTTCCAGTCATGGGCAGCAGAGAACTGGAAGGAAAGACGACCAAATGAGGAATTTGCTTTGGGGATGACCAGTGAGATATACCTGCTGGAGCGCGTGCTACGAGTGGGTGCTGCTATGGTGACCAGTGAGCTGAGATAAGGCGGGGCTTTACCTAGCAGAGACTTGTAGATAACCTGTAGCCAGTGGGTTTGGCGACGAGTATGAAGCGAGGGCCAACCAACGAGAGCGTACAGGTCGCAATGGTGGGTAGTGTATGGGGCTTTGGTGACAAAATGGATGGCACTGTGATAGACTGCATCCAGTTTGTTGAGTAGAGTAGATGATATCACCGAAGTCGAGGATCGGTAGGATGGTCAGTTTTACGAGGGTATGTTTGGCAGCATGAGTGAAAGATGCTTTGTTGCGATACAGGATGCCGGTTCTAGATTTAATTTTGGATTGGAGATGCTTACTGTGAGTCTGGAAGGAGAGTTTACAGTCTAACCAGACACCTAGGTATTTGTAGTTGTCCACGTATTCTAAGTCAGAGCTGTCCAGAGTAGTGATGCTGGACGGGCGGGCAGCGATCGATTGAGAAGCATGCATTTAGTTTTACTTGTGTTTAAAAGCAGTTGGAGGCCACGGAAGGAGAGTTGTATGGCATTGATGCTCGTCTGGAGGTTAGTTAACAGTGTCCAAGGAGGGGCCAGAAGTATACAGAATGGTGTCGTCTGCGTAGAGGTGGATCAGAGAATCACCAGCAGCAAGAGCAACATCATTGATGTATACAGAAAAGAGTCGGCCCGAGAATTGAACCCTGTGGCACACCCATAGAGACTCAGAGGTCCAGACAACAGGCCCCCTGATTTGACACACTGAACTCTGTCAGAGAAGTAGTTGGTAAACCAGGCGAGGCAATCATTTGAGAAACCAAGGCTGTCGAGTCTGCAAATAAGAATGTTGTGATTGACCGAGTCGAAAGCCTTGGCCAGGTCGATGAATACGGCTGCACAGTACTGTCTCTTATCTATGGCGGTTATGATGTCGTTTAGAACCTTGAGCGTGGCTGAGGTGCATCCATGACCAGCTCTGAAACCAGATTGCATAGTGGAGAAGGTATGGTGGGATTCGAAATGGTCAGTAATCGGTTTGTTAACCTGGCTTTCGAAGACCTTAGAAAGACAGGGTAGGATAGATATAGGTCTGTAGCAGTTTGTGTCTAGAGTGTCACCCCCTTTGAAGAGGGGGATGACTGCGGCAGCTTTCCAATCTTTGGGAGTCTCAGATTGTCTAGCCCGGCTGATTTGTAGGGGTCCAGATGTTGCAGCTCTTTCAGAACATCGGCTATCTGGATTTGGGTAAAGGAGAAATGGTGGGGGCTTTGGCGGGTTGCTGTGGAGTGTGTCGGGCAGTTGACTGGGCTAGGGGTAGCGATGTGGAAAGCATGGCCAGCCGTAGAGAAATGCTTATTGAAATTATAGTGGATTTATCGGTGGTGACAATGTCTCCTAGCCTCAGAGCAGTGGGCAGCTGGGAGGAGGTTCTCTAATTCTCCATGGACTTTACAGTGTTCCAAAACGTTTTTGAGTACTACAGGATGCAAATTTCTGTTTGAAAAAAGCTTGCCTTAGAATAGCTAACTGCCTGTGTATATTTGTTCCTAACTTCCCTTAAAAGTTGCATGTCACGGGGGCTATTCGATGCTAATGCAGAACGCCACAGGATGTTTTTGTGCTGGTCAAGGGCAGACAGGTCTGGCGTGAACCAAGGACTATATCTATTCCTAGTTCTAAATTTTTGGTTGTATGCTTATTTAAGATGGTGAGCAAGGCACTTTTAAAGAATAGCCAGGCATCATCTACTGACGGGATGAGGTCAATGTCATTCCAGGATACCCCGGCCAGGTCGATTAGAAAGGACTGCTCGCCGAAGTGTTTCAGGGAGCGTTTGACAGTGATGAGGGGTGGTCGTTTGGTCGCAGACCCATTACGGATGCAGGCAATGAGGCAGTGATCACTGAGATCTTGATTGAAAACAGCAGAGTTGTATTTGGAGGGCGAATTAGTTAGGATGACTTCTATGAGGGTGCCCGTGTTTCCAGATTTGGGGTTGTACCTGGTAGGTTAATTGATAATTTGTGTGAGATTGAGGGCATCAAGCTTAGTTTGTAGGATGGCTGGGGTGTTAAGCATGTCCCAGTTGAGGTCACCTAGTAGCACGAGCTCAGAAGATAGATGGGGGGCAATCAGTTCACATATGGTATCGAGGGCACAGCTGGGGGCAGAGGGAGGTCTATAGCAAGCGGCAACAGTGAGACTTGTTTCTGGAAAGGTGAATTTTTAGAAGTAGAAGCTCAAATTGTTTGGGTACAGACTTAGCCTGCAGAGTTCTGTATGACTTTCTATATTTGCAGTAGGTTGCAACACCGCCCCCTTTGGCAGTTCTGTCTTGGCGGAAAATGTTATGGTTAGCAATGGAGATTTCAGGGTTTTTGGTGGTTTTCCTAAGCCAGGATTCAGACACGGCTAAGACACCTGGGTTGGCAGAGTGTGCTAAAGCAGTGAGTAAAACAAACTTGGGGAGTAGGCTTCTAATGTTGACATGTATGAAACCAAGGCTTTTACGTTTACAGAAGTCAACAAATGAGAGCACCTGGGGGGTGGGAATGGAGCTAGGCACTGCAGGACCTGCATTAACCTCCACATCACCAGAGGAACAGAGAAGTAGGATAAGGGTACGGCTAAAGACTATACGAACTGGCCGTCTAGCACGTTCAGAACAGAGAGTAAAAGGAGCAGGGTTCTGGGCACGATAGCGGAGTCAATCACCACCTTCCGGAGACACCTGAAACCCCACCTCTTTAAGGAATACCTAGGATAGGTTAAGTAATCCCTCTCACCCCACCCCCCCTAAGTTTTAGATGCACTATTGTTAAGTGACTGTCCCACTGGATGTCATAAGGTGAATGCACCAATTTGTAAGTCGCTCTGGATAAGAGCGTCTGCTAAATGACTTAAATGTAAATGTAATGCATAGATTCAAGGCATAGTGTACAGACAAAGGTAAGGTAGGATGTGAGTACATTGGAGGTAAACCTAGGCATTGAGTAATGGAGAGATAATAGTCTCTAGAGATGTTTAAACCAGGTGATGTCAAGGCATATTGAGCATGGCCAGAGGCTCTACAGTGAAATAAGACATTAATCACTAACCAGGACAGTAATGGACAAGGCATATTGATATTCGAGAGAGGCATGCATAGCCAAGTGAACATATGAGTCCAGTAAGTGGTTGGGATGGCTGGGGACACTAGGATTCAGACAGTTAGCAGGCTAACAAGCTAGCAGCTAGTAGACCAGGGCAAGCTAGCAGTTAGCAGGCCGGGTTAGCAAGCAAACATTTAGCATGGGCTAGCAGTTAGTAGACCAGGGCAACCTAGCAGTTAGCAGACCGGGTTAGCAAGCAAGCAGTTAGCAAGAGCTAGCAGTTAGCAGACCGGGCAGGCAAGCTAGCAGTTTGCAGACCGGGTTAGCAAGCAAGCAGTTAGCAAGAGCTAGCAGTTAGCAGACCGGGCAGGCAAGCTAGCAGTTAGCAGACCGGGTTAGCAAGCAAGCAGTTAGCAAGGGCTAGCAGTTAGCAGACCGGGCAGGCCAGCTAGCAGTTAGCAGACCAGGGCCTGGCAGTTTCGCAGTTATCAAACCGGGTTAGCAAGCAAGCGGATAGCAGGGGCTAGAAAGTTAGCCTTTGGGGGGGGGGGTGTCGCGATGGGGGTATGTCTGTTTTTGCCTCTTCGTGCGCTGACGTCGATAGACCAGTTGTGGAATTAGTAGGGTTCCAAGTAGCTCTAGGTAGCTAGCAGGCCGATATTGTAGCCAAGGAGTATGCTTCGGTGGTAGCACAGGAGCCCTGGCCGGGCTAGCTTCAAGCTAAATTGGTGCTTGCTCTGGGATGGAAACGCTAGCCAGGAGTAGACATCTGGGATTGCGGTTAGCTAGTTGTGAAGATCCAGATGAAAATGTTCAGTTTGCGGTAGGAATCCGGGGATAAAAATAAGTCTGTTATGCTCTGGTTAGAGTCACGATGTTCGAACTGGCGAGAGCTTTCCGAGCTGAAGGTTAGCTGATGACCGCTGGCAATGGTTTGCTGACTAATATCTGGTAGTTAGCTGGCTAGCTTCAGTTGAGGGATTCCAGATCTGAAGTAAATATAAATACTTTAGGAAAAAAAAGGAGATCCACGCCACATTGGGTGAGGCGGGTTGCAGGAGAGTATTTAGATGATGAGATTTAGCTAAATATTTTAAAGGATATGCGATGAAAAATATGTAAAACTATATATACACAAGGGACAATTCAACAACCCTTCGATCCAACAGGTCCCAGACGTGCTCAATGGGATTGAGATCCGGGCTCTTCACTGGCAATGGCAGAACACTGACATTCCTGTCTTGCAGGAAATCACGCACAGAATGAGCAGTATGGCTGGTGGCATTGTCATTCTGGAGGGTCATGTCAGGATGAGCCTGCAGGAAGTGTACCACATGAGGGAGGAGGATGTCTTCCCTTTAACGCACAGCGTTGAGATTGCCTGCAATGACAACAAGCTCAGTCCGATGATGCTGTGACACACCGCCCCAGACCATGACGGACCCTCCACCTCCAAATCGATTCCGCTCCAGAGTACAGGCCTCGGTGTAACGCTCATCCATTCGTCGATAAATGCAAAACCAACCATCACCCCTGGTGAGACTAAAATCGCGACTCGTCAGTGAAGAGCACTTTTTGCAAGTCCTGTCTGGTCCAGCGGCGGTGGGTTTGTGCCCATTGTCGACGTTGTTGCCAGTGATTTCTGGTGAGGACCTGCCTTACAATAGGCCTACAAGCCCTCAGGCCAGCCTCTCTCAGCCTATAGTGGACAGTCTGAGCACTGATGGAGGGATTGTGTGTTCCTGGTGTAACTTGGGCAGTTGTTGTTGCCATCCAGCACCTGTCCCGCTAATGTGTTGTTCAGATGTACCGATCCTGTGCAGGTGTTGTTACATGTGGTCTGCCACTGTGAGGATGATCTGCTGTCCATCCTGTCTCCCTGTAGCACTGTCTTAGGCATCTCACGGACCTCAGCTGCAATTTCCTCTGCTGTTTCTCCTTTCAATTCAACAAAATCAAGCAGTTTTGTTTCCACAGATGTGCTGCCATCATATATCTGACTAGTATTGGCAGCAGCATTACATGTCCATTATTGGACGTATCAATGGACAGGGACACAAATTCTACCTGATCTAGGTCCTGTGTTACCAAAGTAGTTGCCCATGGTGCTAACACATGAAGCCATAGTGAGTAACATTTTGTCCTAGCACATGTAAACTTTGGCTCATAAGTCTTCCGTGTTAGTTGTGCTGTGCAGTCCATAGATCTGTAACTATGATTGTGTCGCATAGTGTGGTATGCAAAGACACCCTCCTGCACAGCTAAATCATATTCTTCTTGGGAAGGCTCTACATTCTTGAAGAATGTGGTGACCAACACGGGCAATCAGAGAGGCTTTATATTTTTTTTTGTCTGTAGATGTTCTAACACTGCCGTTCTTCCCCCGCTGCCAATTGAAAAAGAGGAATTACAAAGGGTGCAGTTAACCATTCTATCGTCTTGGCTTGAGTGTATAAATGGAAATTCTCTCATGTTGGTCATTAAAATGGCATTTCCGTTTCTTGGAAAGAGCCATTGTACCTCCTCTGTCTGCTCTTCTTCACTCTCACTCTTCTTACTCAACTTTTTCTTCTCCAATCTTTCTCCTCTTTTCTTCACTCGTCTTCCTGCTTTCTTCCTTTGCTTCTCTTTACCTTTCCACACTCCTCGCTTCACTCTTTTTACGCCATTCATTTTCCCTTCTCCTTCCTCTCCAATCTTTAATAATAAATAGTACACTAATTAGATAAATAATTAATTTGGTTAACAGATTCCCATTGCTTGCCTCATTTTTTTTGTATTTTATCAAAAAAATATTGTTAGGAATAATAAATTGTCAGGCTCTGCAATCATCTTTACCTTTCTTCTTGTAATGGCATCCTTCCTCCTCTTCTGAGGAGGAGTAGCGAGAAGGATCGGAGGACCAATGCGCAGCGTGGGAAGTGTCCATAAAGTTTATTTTCAGACAAACTGAACACTAATGAAATATAAAACAATAAATGTGAACATGAACGAAACCGAAACAGTACCGTGTGGCAACAAACACTCACACGGAAACAAACACCCGCCACTCAAAAGTTAAACTCAGGCTACCTATGATTCTCAATCAGAGACAACTAACGACACCTGCCTCTGATTGAGAACCATACTAGGCTGAACTCAAAACCCCAACATAGAAAAACACAGACTGCCCACCCCAACTCACGCCCTGACCATACTAAATGAAGACAAAACAAAGGAAAACACTTCCTCTCTCTTTCACTCTTCTTCCTATCCAGTCTTCCTCCTCTCCACTCTAACAGAAAACATTATGCTAATGCTATCCATGAACATTTCTAAATATATTTTCACACTACTTATGTCAAACCATTAATTGTAATCTTCAAATATATTTTTCAGAATTATGCATTAATTTAAAAATCATATTTTCAAAATAGCCCATCCACTGCATGTTTACATGTGACTGGTTTTTAACCTAGCGACAATGAAAGTAGCTAGCTATCTAGATAACGTTAATTTAGTCAACATAGCTTATGCTAGCTAACATAACTATTTAAAACCTTTTATAAAGCAGATCATCTATCTATATAATAAATTGTGACATAACATCATTAGCTAGTATCAATTGTAACTTACCTGGCCTGAAAATATGTTTGTGGTGATGTTATAGATTCACTTGATACTTGCTACCCTCTGGCAAAGTTTTCCACGGCAGTTCTCTAAAACTAGCGCGAGCAAGTAGTTAGTAGAAGAGTGAATGAAGCTGCTATAGCGAGCAGCCCCCTCTGTTGGCCTAAACAAGCACAATGTGATTGAGACGTCAACCTGTAGGCTCTGCTGCCCGGTCTTTCTTGCCACGTAAAATATTATTTCACTTTGCAGTCTGTTTTTAACGAACAGTTAAAAATGGGGACGTTTCCGGGACAGCTGCAGCTGTGGACAGGCCACCAGAAACGGGGACTGTCCCCGGAAAACGGGGACAGCTGGTCACCCTACATTAGTGGCTAACACAATTTAGCTTAACTTGCTAAGAAAATACAAACTTGCTGTTTGCAGATGTAAGAAACACAAACTAATATTGTAATTGTAGAATGTTTGTGGATTTATATTAAGATCAAAGTGGAAACAACATCGTCATCAACATTGTTTTATGTGCTGCATTGACCACGCAGACTGAATGAAAGGGTCTCGTGGTCAAGCAACAACAACATGCGCTACTTGAGTGACGGGGTGGGACTCGGTCTGTGTGGAAAGCGGAATGGAGAGGGATGAGTCAAGTAGCGGAGTAAACTAAACAAATGGACGTTACTCATGGCGTATCACATTTAACAAACAAAACATTAAAATACTGTTATAGAAGGTAAAGTAAAAACCCAAACCAGTCTGTGTATCAATACCTGTGTGTGTGTGTGTGTGTGTGTATGTATATAGTAACATACGGTGTACCTCACAGCTCCAGAGGGAAGGTAGGTTTGGAGAGTGGGGGACGGTGGGGTGAAAAATGGGCATGCCAGCAGAGAGGACGCATTTGTTGTTTCTTGAGCCTGAGAAATTGTGAAGCTTTGCTGTTAAGGGTTATACAGTGCATTCGGAAAGTGTTCAGACACCTTGACTTTTTCCGTATTTTGTTACGTTACAGCCTTATTCTATAATTGATTAAATCGTTTTTTTCCTCAATCTACACACAATACCCCATAATGACAAAGCCAAAACAGGTTTAGTCGTTTTTTCAATTACAAGCTTGGCACACCTGTATTTCGGGAGTTTATCCCATTCTCTGCAGATCCTCTCAAGCTCTGTCAGGTTGGACGGGGCGATGATCGATTGGGTTCAATTCCAGGCTCTGGCTGGGCCACTCAAGGACATTCAGAGACTTGTCCCGAAGCCACTCCTGCGTTGCCTTGCATGTGTGCTTAGGGTCATTGTCCTGTTGGAAGGTGAACCTTCGCCCCAATCTGAGGTCCTGAGTGCTCTGGAGCAGGTTTTCAACAAGGATCTCTCTGTACTTTGCGCTGTTCATCTATCCCTCGATCCTGGGATTGAGGCGAAGAGTTCCTGCCGCTGAAAAACATCCCCAAAGCATGATGCTTCCACCCCCATGCTTCACCGTAGGGATGGTGCCAAAGTGTTCAATCTTGGTTTCATCAGACAAGAGACTCTTGTTTCTCATGATCTGAGAGTCCTTTAGGTGACGTTTGGCAAACTCCAAGCGGGCAGTCATGTGCCTTTTTTACTGAGGAGTGGCTTCTGTCTGGCCACTACCATAAAGGCCTGATTGGTGGATTGCTGCAGAGATTCTTGTCCTTCTGGAAGATTCTCCCATCTCCACAGAGGAACTCTGGAGCTATGATGGAGTGACCATCAGATTCTTGGTCACCACCCTGACCAAGGCCCTTCTCCCCCGATTGCTCTGTTTGGCCGGGCGGCCAGCTTTAGGAAGAGTCTTTCTCCTAACTTCTTCCATTTAAGAATGATGGAGGCCACTGTGTTCTTGGGGACCTCCAATGTTGCAGACATGTTTTGGTACCCTTCCCCAGATCTGTGCCTCGACACAATCCTGTCTCGGAGCTCTACGGAGAATTCCTTTGACCTCATGGCTTGTTTTTTCTCTCTGACATGCACTGTCAACTGTGGGACATTATATAGACTAGAGGTCGACCGATTATGATTTTTTTAACGCCGATTCTGATTATTGTAGGCCCCAAAAAAGCCGTTATCGATTAACCGGACAATTTAGATTTTTGTAATAATGACAATTACAACAATACTAAATGAACACTTTTTTATTTATTTTACCTTAATATAATACATCAATAAAATCTATTTAGTCTCAAATAATAAAACATGTTCAATTTCGTTTAAATAATGCAACAACAAAGTGTTGGAGAAGAAAGTAAAAGTGCAATGTGTGCCATGTAAAAAAGCTAATGTTTAAGTTCCTTGCTCAGAACATATGAACACTGGTGGTTCCTTTTAGCATGAGTCTACAATTTTCCCAGGTATGAAGTTTTAGGTTGTAGTTATTATTGGAATTATAGGAGTAATTCTTGTATTTCATATACCTTTGACTATTGGATATTCTTATAGGCCCTATAGTATTGCCAGCCTAATCTCTGGAGTTCATAGGCTTGAAGTCATAAACGGTGCAATGCTTGAAGCACAGCGAAGAGCTGCTGGCAAATGCAGGAAAGTGCTGTTTGAATGAATGCTTACGAGCCTGCTGCTGCCTACCACCACTCAGGCAGACTGCTCTATCAAATCATAGACATAATTATAATAACACAAAGAAATATGAGCTTTAGTTTCCGGATTTGACCAAATGACCTATCATTTAGGAAGAAATGGTCTTCACATCAGTTCTGTTATACTCACAGACAATATTTTTACAGTTTTGGAAACTTTAGATTGTTGTCTATCCTAAGCTGTCAATATGCATATTCTAGCATCTGGTCCTGAGAAATAGGCAGTTTACTTTGGGAATGTTATTTTTCCAAAAATAAAAATAGTGCCCCCTAGCTTCAAGAGGTTAATACATATGCAATAATTGAATGCTGGATGATTTTATATAACGCTCAGTAACAGGGATGTAAATATATTTGTGCTCAATATTTGAATAAGCTTTTTGTGCATATGGAGAATTTCGGGTGTCTTTAATTTTAGCTCAGGAAACATTGGACCAACACTTTACAAATTGTGTTTTTATATTTTTGGTCAGTGTGGCTTCCACAATGTACTTTTTGTTGTAAAAAATGTTTTCGCTTCATCTAGTTTTTATTTTGTAGTCTAAGGCCATGTCTACTTTCTAAAAATAGAAAATGAGAACTGTCACAATCTTTATATTTGTAACAGTTGCTATTGTAATTTATATGAAGGCTATATCTAGTTTATATTTTGCCTGCTGCCTTGACTAAAAATAAAGAAAACTGAGTCGGGCAGATTACTTGAAAAATTCCATTCTTAATTTTACTAATAGGAGAATATTTAATATCCTGCATGAGTTATTTTGAACTTTAAAAAAAAAATTCATTATTTCAATTTGCTCTAAAATCTAATTATTGTGTGTCAGCAACATACTGAATATCTCTATAGATTGGATAAATATTACTAGGCTACTAATGATCGGCACCAAAATGGAAAGTCTGTCAGTTAATCGGCTGCATTTTTTTCGATATGAAAATCAGAGATAGAAATGTGACTGGCCTGTACAGGTAGGAAAGTGTCCAGACTTTGTGCTGGTTGAACAGTTTCGCTGTTATGGAAGCATAATTCGAATAAAACATCTGAAAATCATCCCATTGACACCTGATGGTGAGACATCAAAATATCATCCCAAACGGCTGCTGACAAACATTTATCAGCAAAATGGTGTATGGGAAAGCAATATCGAAAGTTTCTATAGCCTACGCTAACTGAAAGTCACCTTTAACTTGATTCGTCATTAACATGGTTCTTCAATAATTATACATGGACTAACTTCGTTAGATGCCCTTTTGGTGGCCAGTGGTTTAGTCTGGCATGTATTGTGATAGGCCAGTTGTCGACCATCAGCTGATCCAGTAAATCATTTTCTGAATGACGGTCGAGTGAGTAAATTGATATATATTGTCTGCTTTGCAGCAGGTTCTAGTAAGAAAGCATCAAGGTAAATATTTAAAGGAGAAGTGTTCTTTTTTACAACCACATCTAAATGTTTTATGGAAATGTATGTTATAGAAGGGTCCAGGCATACTTTTTTTTGTGAAATCAGGTTTTTGAGAAACATAACACAAACAGCAAATCACTTCCTCATCCTCAATGTGTAGTATGGGGGCCTTGAACAAACACATGAACAAAGGCATGAACAAAGGCAGCTCACAGTGTGGTGATGAAATTGTCTTTCCGAACGTCACATGTTTCTGTGTCGGATTGGACACCTAGTCATTGTGTAGGCTATTGCGTAATACCCAATGGTATTGTTCTTTCCATTATTCAGGACATTTTATTTAGAATGACCGCAAATTAGTTGCCAAGTGTGCTTTATAAACAAAAATATCTGGTAATCAGGTTATGAAATGTCATGACAAAGAAATATTAAATTATAGTCCTAGATCAGTGGTCGCCAACCTTTTCTGAGTCAAGATCACTTTCTCAGTCCAAAAGCAAACTGAGATCTACCGCTCAGATAAAAAGCAAAAACATGAAAAACGGTTCTGTTGCAATGAGGTTTGTGCAGTAAGCTATAGGCCCAATACATTATCACAGCATACTGTCTATGCTTGAATTGCCCTGCCAATGTTGTTCTTCTCAGACAATTTTAAAATTATATTTAACAATTTAAGTATATAATGGTAATCAATCATTTGCATTACTTGTGAGGCACAGGTGAATGACCATAATTAGCTTTTTTATTATTTTACTGATCAGTCTGAGGGGAGGGAGCAGCGTTGAGGCTGCCTCTCACCTGACTCACTTCCCTCCGCTCTCCCTCCCTCTGAGAAAAGTGGACGTAGTCTTCCAGCTGATGGTGAAACTCAAGTCACACTGCATTATTTCTGCCTCATGCACCAATTCATGTTGTTTCTCCTATGACCAGAGTCTGAAATATTCCTCTATTAAAAAAGACACAAGCTGCTAATAATAACAATGCAAGCTTATCGAAACAACACTTTGCTTTTCTCATTCATTACAGCTGCAGTGCTGGTTGTAGTCATTCGTTACAGCTGCAGTGCTGGTTGTAGTCATTCGTTACAGCTGCAGTGCTGGTTGTAATCCTTCGTTACAGCTGCAGTGCTGGTTGTAGTCATTCGTTACAGCTGCAGTGCTGGTTGTAGTCATTCGTTACAGCTGCAGTGCTGGTTGTAGTCATTCGTTACAGCTGCAGTGCTGGTTGTACTCATTCGTTACAGCTGCAGTGCTGGTTGTACTCATTCGTTACAGCTGCAGTGCTGGTTGTACTCATTCGTTACAGCTGCAGTGCTGGTTGTAGTCATTCGTTACAGCTGCAGTGCTGGTTGTAGTCATTCGTTACAGCTGCAGTGCTGGTTGTAGTCATTCGTTACAGCTGCAGTGCTGGTTGTAGCGTGAGTGGAATTAGGGAGAACTCACATTTTACAGCTTATAAAAAAAGTGTTTAACAAAGTGTTGACAGTGTTGAATAACAACTTAAACATTAACTTACTTATAAAAACAGCAGCTGTATCCTGAGTCACACATCGGTCTAGTGCACTGCATCTCAGTGCTAGAGGTGTCACTACAGATCCTGGTTCGAATCCAGGCTCTATCACATCTGGCCGTGGTTGGGAGTCCCATAGGGCGGTGCACAATTTGCCTAGTGTCGTCCGGGTTAGGGAAGGGTTAAAATAAGAATTTGTTCTTAACTGACTTTTCTAGTTAAATGAAGGTTACACACACCACACTGGCCCAAACATGAATTGGTTGGAAATTACGTATGTCCCCATTACCAGTAAAACACCTTACTTGCTTTGCTGTTTCGTTCATTTCTTCAGTGTTTCATTCTCAAGCAGGATTTCTATGGAACGCCGTTTGGGTCTTTGCGTGTCAAAAAAAGATAAATGTCGAGTTCGCTTGTTGACCAATCAAGACCTGACTATGACTGCACGTCACATAATAATTGAACATTCATACATTTTAACGTAGTTATTACACATTGGTTACACTATTACTCGTATTTCATGTCACAACAATTCATCGATACGCATGCTATGATATTGGTAAAGATGGCTCGTGCACCTATAGTGTTGGTCATAAAAAAATGCTAGCTAGCTCATGGATGCAAACAATGTTCTCCCCCAAAAACATGGCAAAATGACATAAGCTACTGAAACAGATATCGTTAGCTAACTAACTATAACTAGGTGTCATCACCTAAAATAACCCTCATTTATAAGACCCTTATTTGATTACTGGTGGTCGGACCACTCCATGTGCCACAGTTACGATTAGCCACAATAGTGGACTTTGCGTTTTGCCTTCAAAATAAAAGTATGGCATAATTCTACTATTTGTATTCATTTGCATCACTGTCAATGACATACATTTATTTTGAAGGCAAACCGCAAAGTCCACTATTATGCCTAATCTTTATTGTGGCTAGCTTCACCACACACAACCCAGTCTGGTCGAGCCTCACTAGCCAGATGAAGCCAGATGGCTGCTTATGACATTAACTTTGGGCAACAGGGTTAAGTAGCTGGCTAGCTATTTATTTTCATGAACTGAAGTTCAATTGCAATAGGCGAACAACAAGTGGTTTCCTCGCTAATACTTACTCACAAGGATTCCTAAATCATTCCTAAGAATAATGAAAATAACTGCAGTTTCTACTGGTCATTGTTATCAGGCTGGTTGTATTGGTGATAGCTAGGTACCAAGCCAAAGCTAGCTACCCCAGAAGTTGCTGTCAAACAAATAATGCTTATCGACCAGGCGCCAAAAGCCAACATAACCCATGACAGAGAACGGTTGATTGTCAAGTGCAATGAATTCCATTATCTTGGCTTTAATGGATTTCGCCTTTTGAGTTGTCTTACTGTTCTTACTCTTTCAAATGACTGCTTGACTTGTTGACTGCTCGATCCAGACAGCAGACATTGTGGGCTTGGTTAGGGGTGCTGTGTTACAAGTGTAGCGCCAAATTTTCCTTGGCGTCATTACGTCATGTACCTACGTTATATATACAGTGGGGCAAAAAAGTATTTAGTCAGCCACCAATTGTGCAAGTTCTCCCACTTAAAAATATGAGAGGCCTGTAATTTTCATCATAGGTACACTTCAACTATGACAGACAAGATGAGAAGTAAAAATAATCCAGAAAATCACATTGTATGATTTTGAATGAATTTATTTGCAAATTATGGTGGAAAATAGGTATTATAGTAGTTATCATAGTTACTTACGCTCTAACATCACAATGTTTACATTTCTATAGGCTAGTCATGTGACTGAGTATAATTGAAACTTCCAAACATCTGTACTTTACATCTGTACTTTACAGGCTTTACCGTTTTATTTTCATAACGGATCAAGATTTGGTATGCTATAGCCTATAGATAATATTCTGCCCATATGAAAACTTATTTTAGGTTAAAAAAAGAAGAGTTATGCATGACTTAATGAAAAGCAACAAACACACATTGTTTCACATTCCTTAATAAAAGACTCAGAAACCGGCAATCGGCTATAGAGCTCGCTTCAGTTTCCCTGCCAAATATGCCTACAAGAAGAACTCAACATATCTGGACGACGTTTAATGTACGAGAGGGGTCTGCGCAGCATTGTACCTTCTACGAAAAGTTTTGCTTGGCAAAAAGACACAAGCGAGAAATTGTCTGCGCATTAAGGTTCAGATTTGACTTTATATTTGATTCTAATACTATACAATATACTGCCTGTGTTGTGATGTTTTGTGTGTTGGGGTATGGTTGGTATTGAATAGGAGGAAATCAGTCTCCGCACACCTGTGTTGTTCCAGGCAAAGCCATGACTTCAGCAGTTTATGTGGAAGTTTTTTTCTCTATCTCTTAGGAGAAAATACAAGCAACAAGATGAGGAAGTGAACTTTTGTAAGATATCTCTAATTTAAGATATCTCTGCGCCTAACCAGAGCACTGTGTGTGTGTTTTAAGCCAGAAAGGGGTGGGGGGTTGGGGGGGGGCGGCTTCGCTGTTTGTCCTTGCTGATGAGGAAAACACCAAATTGGCCCTGTCAAACTGGCCTGTTTGTCTTCCTGCACAGCTGAATGGCCTTTCCTGCTTGCCGTACAGGAAAAGGAAGTGAGCTGTGCCAAGAAGCAAGACGTTCAGCTTGAACTTGAGCTTGTCATTTTCCTTGCCACAATCAGACATTTTTGCTATTGCACACAACACAAAATGCATGAATGCAAACACTTATGCATGCACTCACACATCGACTTGTGTACAGAGCATTATAATTTGAGACATGTTGTGAGAATGTAAAGGCCGTACTAATACCCCTCTAATTAATTCTATTCATCTGAAGACTAAATGGCTGATATCAGTTTGGAAGCTCCAGGCACTGAAGGCTCTGGTGCCATTTGAAGCAGAGAACACCCCTACCCTCCATTCTCTCCTCTTCCTCTGCTCCTGTCGGGATTTTGCATGCAAAAGGGCCTCAATGCAAAGTGTGCCCTTAACCAACATGCAAATCAGTGTGACTTGGTTCATGGCCCTGCTACTCACTCTCCATAGCAACCAGATTGTGTATTAATAATGATGTGGAGGTAAAGATTGACAGTTTATGGACAGGAGGGTGTTTGTTTTGTTTGTGTGTTGCATTAATGTTTGTTAGTGTGTGTGTTGTAGTGGTCACCTGCAGCCTTGATAAGGGGACATCTGCTGTGAGTGCTGCTTCCTGTTGCTCTTTATGGAAACTCTGTCGTCTGACCCACACGCATTTGTGTTTGTTTGTCGAAGGACGGCGGACTAACAAGCATCAGCATTTGTTTCCTGAAGTCCTCAAATGTATGTGCCTGTGTGTGTCCAACCACTGTTTCTGTGTCCCAAACTGGAGGCAGAAAGGGGCAGGCAGGGACCTGTTGGACACTGCTCGGCGCTTTCTAATATTTTTGGTTTGTTGTGTACGAGCGCTGAGCACTGCACTGCTAGAGGGAGGGTTTGTGTCCCGCCCCCCCCCCCCTCATCCCCCGTACAAACATCCCAGGATTTCCTTTTGGAGAGCAAATTATTTTGGGGGCCTAGAGTCTGGAATGTCCCTGCAGGAGGGAGCTTTGTGTCAATAATTGAAGTATTTATGCTGTCATAAGGACTGACGGAAATCATTGTCCACTATAGAACAGCTTGCTGTCATAAGGCTGCTGCAATAACATTTAACTGCACTCTTTGTCATTCACTCTCTTTCATCCTCATTTTAAACAGGCTTTTCCCAACAAGCTAAAAATGTATTTTAATACCTGAGTATTAACAGTTTTTTTCCGCAGGATAAAGTCTGTAAATTCCTTCTAAACCTTTTTTTTCTTATAGTGACAGCGATGAAGACGTTTACTGTTGTGACATTGTTGAACGTGTTGACGGTTAAACTGCTCCAAAGACATGATCTAGAGATACATGACTACCAACTGACCTGAGCTCTTTACCCACGGGCCTATATTCAGATCACCTACATACAGAACCTTGCCCTGATTTAATGCAACCGCTATGACCGATTTTTTTAAAAAACTTTACGGAAAAAGCAAACCATGCAATAATCTGAGTACAGCTTTCAGACAACAAAGCAGCCAAAAAGATATCTGCCATATTGGGTAGTCAACATTAGTCATAAATAACATTGTAAATATTCACTTACCTTTGATCTTCATCAGAATGCACTTCCAGGAATCCCAGTTCCACATTAAATGTTTGATTTAGTTCGATAATGTCCATTTATGTCCAAAGAGCTACTTTTGTTAGCACGTTTGGTAAACCAATCCAAAGTCATGAAGCGCGTTGCTTCTGTTACTGTCTGTAGAAACATGTCAAACGATGTATGGAATCAATCTTTAGGATGTTTTTAACAAAACTTAAATAATATTCCAACCGTAGAATTAATTTGTCTTCAGAAAAGCAAAGGAACGGGAGATACCTCTCGTGAAATTCGTGTGACCAGCGCATCACTGCTGGCAGACCTCTGACTCATTCCTCTCTCATTCAGTCCCACTTCACAGTAGAATCCTCAAACAAGTTTCTAAAGGCGGTTGACGTCTAGTGGAAGCCTTAGGAAGTGTAACAACCAATATCCCACTGTGTATTCAATAGGGGCTGGGTTGAAAATTGACCAACTTCAGATTTCCCATTTCCTGTTTGGATTTGTTCTCAGGTTTTTGCCTGCCACATGGTTTCTGTTGTACTCACATACATCATTCAAACAGTTTTAGAAACTTCAGAGTTTTTATTCCAATACTAATAATAATATGCATATATTAGCAACTGGGACTGAGGAGCAGGCAGCTTACTCTGGGCACCTTTCATACAAGCTACTCAATACTGGCCCTGCAGCTATAAAACTTATTAAATACATTTACATTTACATTTAAGCCAGAGCGACTTACAAATTGGTGCATTCACCTTATGACATCCAGTGGAACAAATACAATGCGCACACACACACTGAGGGAGTCTCAAGCTCCAGAAAGCAGGGAAGTCTCAGTTTTAACCCACAAAGCTGAGTGCTAGTATGAAAATTGTACACTATATGAACAAAAGTATGTAGAAACCTGCTCGTCAAACATCTCATTCCAAAATCATGGGCATTAATATGGAATTGGTCCCCCCCTTTGCTGCTATAACAGCCTCCACTCTTCTGGGAAGGCTTTCCACTAGATGTTGGAACATTTCTGCGGGGACTTGCTTCTAGTCAGCCATGTGCATTAATGAGATTGGGTGTTTAGGTCTGGCTGGCAGGTCAAGTTCTTCCACCGACCTTGACAAATCATTTCTGTATGGACCTTGCTTTCTGCACAGGGCACTGTCATGCTGAAACAGGAAAGTGCTTTCCCCAAACTGTTGCCACAATGTTGGAAGCACAGAATCGTCTATAATGTATGCTGTAGCGTTTAAGACTTCCCTTCACTGGAACTAAGGGGCCCGAACCATGAAAAACAGCCCCAGAGCATTATTCCCCCTCCACCGAACTTTACAGTTGGCACTATGCTTTCAGGCAGGTAGCATTCTCCTGGAACCCGCCAAACCCACATTCGTCCGTCAGACTGCCAGATGGTGAAGCGTGATTCATCACTCCAGAGAATGCGTTTCCACTGCTCCAGAGTCCAATGGAGGCGAGCTTTTTACCACTCCAGCTAACGCTTGTCATTGCACATGGTGACCTTAGGCTTGTGCGGCTGCTCGGCCATGGGAATCCATTTCATGAAGCTCTCAACGAACTCAGTAGTGAGTGTTGCAACCGAGGACAGATGACTTTTACATGCTTCAGCACTCGGTGGTCCCATTCTGTGAGCTTGCGTGGCCTACCACTTCGCGGCTGAGCTGTTGTTTCTCCTTGACGTTACCACTTCACAATAACAGCACTTACAGTTGACCGGGGCAGCTCTAGCAGGGCAGAAATTTGACAAACTGACTTGTTGGAACGATTACATCCTGTAACCTATAGTGTGTGTGTAAGTACATATGGTAGCTGTTTGGGGGAGAGTCGATGTACTGGTGGAAACTTCAGTCTGATGCACTTTTAAGGCATGGACACATTGCCCTGACATGGCTGGAATTCACTGGTCAGAGGTGACTACAGTACTGAAGAGGTTCAGACACAAATCTCCTGACTCATTTTATTTAACGTTATGTCAAATCTGTGGTTAGTGACTGTTTTCTTTGAGTTAAAAAATAAGTGTTTGTGTTCTATACAATACCAACTAACACTTATAGCATGTAGGAAGGGTTTACAGTAAACGTGTCACAAAATGACATGGTTGGAAAGAGAAAGTTGTAGCCATTCTTCTACCGTCTCAAATCGCTACCTTTGCGAATACTTAAATACATACCTTGATGCAGGGTAGCCTAGTGGTTAGAGCGTTGGTCTAGTAACCGGAAGGTTGCAAGTTCAAACCCCGAGCTGACAAGGTACAAATCTGTTGTTCTGCCCCTGAACAGGCAGTTAACCCACTGTTCCTAGGCCGTCATTGAAAATAAGAATTTGTTCTTAAATAAAGGTAAAATAAAAAAATGATTAGCCTACCTAAATACTTCCCTTGTTAAACAACCATTTTTGACGAGGCAAATTTTTACAACTGCAACTCTTAAGTGTATTTGAAATTGTACACACTCTCGCTTACAAACATACAATCTGCAGATCTTAAACTTTCTTGAGGCGTGTTCGTGCCCGTGCATGGTGTGTGCATTTCAAATGGATACGTTTTTTAGCCAAAAACGAAAACCCTGCCCCCCTACACTCATGAAGTTAACTGACTTGCCTAGTTTAAAAAAATTAAAGGTGTAAAAAAAAATGGCAAAATCGGTGTCCAAAAATACGAATATGAAAACTTGAAATCGGCCCTAATTAATCTTCCATTCCAATTTTAATTGGTCGACCTCTAATGTTAACATGTAATTTTACAAGATGGAGGATAAACCCAGCCCTGACATTTGAGAGAGGGAGAGAGTATCTGTTCGGCATGCACAGACAGGTCTTTGACAAGCTCTTGTTCTGTTGTCCCTAATTAAGGGATCCTGCTCAGTTCCAACCATGTCACGCCATGCCTACTGGCTAACAGAGCTGTGTTCTGTCCCAATGTACTAGTGCGTCTGTGTGCTTCTCTGTGTGAGGGATGTATGCCATAGGTCTGAGGGTTTGGGATGTCTTAACCCCTGTACAGCACCCCCCCTCCTCCCCCTCTCTATAGGAGGCCACTTGGCCTATACAGAACAGTGCGTGCTTGTCAGGGGGACGAGTTATACCCTTGTAATTTACCTCTACTTCTATCTGCCTGAGCATGAAACGTGGCGGGCTTTAGACACTCTAATTGTGTGTGCAGTATTTCCCCTATATTAATTTACCCCCGGACCCCCCCAGCAGTGGCCATCCCAGGCGTACGTTTAGAACTGTTAAAGGTTGGCATAGACAGCTGAAGATTAACACCCATATGGTGTGTGTGTCCACTGTGTTAGTCAGGCGATAGGATTTGACACAGCAGCTTAAGCCAATTAAATGTTTCTTTGAGATCCGCACTGTTCAGATGTCCGCTTGTGAAAAGACACCCTTTGTACTCTACTCTTGAGTCTCATGCCATCTCGCTACCATTTTCCCACTGAAAACCTGCCCTCTATCCCAGTCCAGTTACATACCCACAATACACAAACATTCCTAATAAAACATTTGTGTATGATAATAAAAAGTCATTAAATTGACATGTTTATATTTGTGAGTCCACTGAATGGCAAACCTATTCCACACTGCATAGTTCTCAAGACTCACTCTTACCAATGATTAAACTCAATCCCTGTGGGGCCAATCTTATTGGCCTCATGTTGGTAAGTAGTCGTTTTATGGCTATTTAATGACCAATAAGATCTGACCCAGAGAGAGGGTCGCCGCCTGACTGGACTGGCAGTTGGAGAATGTTCCCATGGGGCGATTCCACTCCAGCATAGCCAAAAAGTGCTTTTGGTAACTCTGATTGTTCTTTCAATTCCCACATAGAAACTTAATTTGGAGGAAGACTTCAAGCACGTAGAATTACCAGAGTCGCTTTCTGGTGTTTTTGACGATATGACCCATTTTATACATAGATATTGACAATATCTTTGAACATTCACCAGTAGGGGGAGTTTCCTTTGAATCTATTTCCCACTCACTGTGTTGGTGGTGCTCATAACATTTATCATCAACTTCAAAATGACTACAGAGCCCACTCTAAAAAATGATGTACTTGTTGAGTATATTGTTCCAAAAAATGTATTTTTAAAAATTAACGAAATCAAAAAGGCACTTGAGAGATTTATATTTTTATGTTTAGTAAATGAATATGAAATATTGTATTTCAGAATCTAGACATACTCCTTATTTTATAGCACACTAAGGAGTATGACAGCAAGATGTTGTCTGTAATTATGTACGGATCATAGGGTCTTAAAAGAGGCATGTATAGGTCTAAGAAAGGCCTTAAATGGCTACTTTCATCATGATTTCCTAAAATTGTTTGTGATAAATGTAAAATCATGTCTATGTCCTGCCAATGAGGTTTCTATGCTAGAATTGCCAGAACAATCTGAGATGGGGCAAATATATTTAGGTTATCCTGTCGTGGAATCTCCCCATGACGACTGGTGGCATTTTTATGGAAGTAGGGCAGATTCCAGCGTTCTAAGTTTATCAGTTGTAGCTGAAGTCAAACTGGGAAACTGTGGGTTTTAATGTTGTGGGGAGAACGCATTCCTTCGTCCCAAAAATATTAACTCAGACCTGAAGTGACCATTGGATGAAGGTGTTAGTGGTATAGGGGACTGCAGAGATGGGATTATCACAGATCTTGACCATCACAAGCTGGTTCGATCCCATGTGAAGTCTTGTTTTGATTGTATTCGTGTTATTAAGCTGGCACTGACCAGACATAATAAACCCACTTGTCATGCCCCCCCCCCCCCCCCCCAAGCCATCAATTTATGGTCTCAAACCTGTATAGTTTAGTCTGCTCTTTCCCAAAGCAGGAACCGTAGCTTGCTGCTCCTTGGTACAAAAAAAAAACATTTGAGAAACACTAACCACTAACCTGTGACCCCACAGGATGTAGGGAGCCCAGGTTTCTGATGAAAAGCTCTGGCCTACAGTATGTGAATGTCCACTCACTCACTCACTGCTGTCCATAAGGCCTGTATTTGTCTGGCCTCTTTCCATCTCTCCTGTTATGTCTACAGTCTCCTACTCATTCTGCACTATTTTTGGCAACCTGTTATTTGAAAGGCCCTGCCAGGAGAGCAGGGGAAAGCAAGGGGGAGAGTAGCCTCTTAAACCAAAATAAACAGTGGGGCGTGGAGGTTTGCTGTTTTGCGACAAACCGTTCCTTTTGGCCCTCCTGTTGCAAGCCTGTTTTCTGGTGCTGCTCGGTTTGGTTAGTGGGATCCATGCGGCAGTAACAGCTGTATTTGGACAGTGTTGGGGGCTACAGTACCAAACAACCATACCAGGCCTGTCATCCCCCCCTGGTCACACCAGCGGTCTGTCTGCTGGATAGGGGTTTAGCCTACCTAACGTACACACTTTTAAAAATATTTTTAACATGCATACTATACCTAACACATACTATATTACCTAAACATTTTATACCGGTTCATAGGGACTGGAAGTTATTCATATTGAGGGATGCCTGGAGGTAATCTGACCTCTTTGTAATGAAAATGGATGTCCCTCCCCCTGAGGAGGAATATATATTTTTACCTAGCATCCTATACAGCATCCGCTGTAGGCCTATTAATACGGTGGTCACACAGATGCTTTAGGGTGTGTTCATTGTCTTAGTAACAACTGCAAATAGTACTTCAGTGTAGGCTACATGTAGCCCAATGGAAAAAATCTAAACTCATATTTTAATTTAAATGTAGAAATTCACCAACAAACGCTGTTTAGCCTGTGTATCTTTTTACATGTTTCTCAAGTGGTTTGCAAGTGATTTCCATTTTTCGATTGGATGTCAATTCGTTTGTCTCTTTTTCACTGTGCTCATCAGTCTAGGCCTATTTTACATTAAGCAATTAGTAAGAGCAAGCCTGCTTCTCTCCAGACATCCGATCAGGCCTAGTATTAAAAATTCAGAAAAGATAATATCCTGTAGCTTTTATAGCCTATAGCTTTTCCTAGGATTTCATGAGAAGAGGAATAGTGGAGAGGCTTGTAGCCTATAGCCTAATGCTCACGGGAATAACTAGAAGAGCGAGGCTAGAGATGTGAAGCCGAAATGAGCAAAATATTAGCTTGATATGAGTGGCCGAATTAGTTAAATATTTCTGTCAAAGTGTAAGAAAAAAAAGTTGGATTATGAAATGGTAGAGTTGTGCATTCCTCCAGGCTGCTCTCTGCAGTAGTCGGGCATACAAAACTCCACTATTGATTAGGCCTATGTTTATAGAAAATATTATTCTACCTAGGCTACAACAACACAGTGCATTGAGGAAAATATTATTGTTATCAAGTGAGTACACCATTATTGTCTAGGACTGTAAACTGCACAGTTGTAGGCTAATTTCAGTTTGTACTTTTTTACTCTACTTAAATTACAAAATGCTGACGCATACTGACATTTTAATCGATTTACAAATGACATGACCCTCCCATGGTGAAAAGAAATATATAAAACTGTAACCCTTTCACTGACTGAAATTGAGAGCATGACAGTCTCCCATTTTCTTCGGGTAACAATTACGTAAGTTTCGACCGGTCCCTTCTAAGTAACACGTGCATTTTACTATTAATATGAAAGGCCATATTACTCCAGCACGCCTGAAGGCCCTGTTACTGTGTACCATACATGTAAAGGAACATTCCAGGTTTAGAATGGGGATAAAGGTGAGGGTCCCACCTGTACCCTCCCTCCTCCTGGTTTCATGTTTAAAGGCAGTCTAGGGCTGTCATCGCCATCTGTGTTAAGCAGAGCTGTCAGCGCTGTGCGTGTCCCAGCTCTGGAGGGACACCAGCATTCTAATAAGGAACATTCCACAGACAAGGGAATAGAATAGAACTTCCCATTAATTCTATGTGGACATGTAGTGTATCTTTGAGAGCTGGGAATGTGATAAGAGGAACTGTCTGGATTTTTTTTTCTTGAGTACATTTAATTTTCAAGATACTGTTTTCAGTATGTTCTGGAGAGGATACTTTGCTATGAGTTTCAGTTGTGCTTCTCAGAGCAGGTGAGTGTATTGAGTGTTTGTGACAGTGTTCTGGGGGCTAGAGTGTTTTCCAAGACTGGGTTGGTCAACCTTACTAAAGTATCTGAGACTGGGCACAAACATAAAAGTAATTTATTTCACTGACATAGAAAAGAAAGAGAGGAACCCCCTCCCCCTCGTTTTCCTTTTTTTTTCTTTGGCTTCCCCTTCACCCCCCTCTACCACTCAGCAGCTGTTTCCCTCACTTTCTTTTGCCCCCTGCCAACCCCCTTTCCCTAAATCCCCCTTCTCTCCCCCTCTGCCTGATGGCTTTGTGTGTTTGGCTGGAAACCCCCCTCACTACGGCACAGGGGTCCAGTAACCCTCAGAACACTGGGCTGTAGCTAGTCTGTAGCAGTGTTTATGGAGAGATAAGCGGAGGATTAGCACAGGGTTGGAGGTTTGGCGTCTCTGTGGTGTGTTGGAGATGTTACATGTAACCCCTCCTTGGCTTAAACACCTGCTTTATACTTTTGTAGCTGGATTCATGATATTGATATTGTTGTATAGCGTTTTTGTTCAAACTCTAATTTCCGGTTATATTTTTGCACCAGCAATGTCAGTTGAAGAAAAGCGAACGTGTTTTAAATGTCTGGGCTGTATCCAGAAAAAGCAGTTTGAAACGGGGAGGTAACCTACTATTCAACTTGTCCAATATGAAACTTCTGTTGTAAATCATTTAAAACATCTTACTACGCTGTGCAGCCTACTGAACACAACCCTGATGTTGACTAGATGTTAGTGTTTGTCACCCAGCTGTGTGGTTGTTTCAGTGTTGTTTATGGAAAAAGGGACTCATGAGTTCCTCTAGTCAGTGCCTAAATTGGAACCATTATAGTGGATTGGCTCAACTGATAAGACTTACACATTATGCCTAAATATCAACTCAAACCCAATGTTTTTTAGTACGACTTTGAAGAGGAAAGATGGAGCATTATCCATGGATGTATCACTTTTTATGCCTCAGACTCAAACACATGGTTGAAAAATTCACTACAAATGTTTTCCTGATCCCCAAAAACTGACTGAAAAACACTCTCTCAGTTGGACAGTAAATACACAGTGGCTTCATCTGAAATGGAATCCTATTCCCTACATAGTGCACTACTTTTGACCAGAGACCTGTCTGTGTCTTGGTCAAAGTAAAATGCACTACGTAGGGAATAGGATGCCATTTCAGACACAACCAGCTATTATTTGTTGTGTTGACGAACGACCGTTTCCTGTACGGGGGAGGCAGGCCTGTTTGACTTGTTCTGCTCATAGTCGTTGAGGTTAAGTTTGAAATGTATTTATTTATTTTATTTCACCTTTATTTAACCAGATAGGCAAGTTGAGAACAAGTTCTCATTTACAATTGCAACCTGGCCAAGATAAAGCAAAGCAGTTTGACACATACAACAACACAGAGTTACACATGGAATAAACAAACATACAGTAGAAACAAGTCTATATACAATGTGAGCAAATGAAGTGAGGTAAAGGCAAAAAAAAGTAAATACAATATAGCAAGTAAAACACTGGAATGGTAGATTTGCAGTGGAAGAATGTGCAAAGTAGAAATAAAAATAATGGGGTGCAATGAAGAGAGCTGATCCTGAAGTTGGCAGAGCTGATCCAAAATCAGTTAAGGTCCCTAGAGCGGTGTTTCTCATTCCTGGTCCTGGGGACCCAAAGGGGTGCACATTTTAGTTTTAGCCCTAGCACTCGCACACCTGATCCAAATCAAAGTCTTGATGATCAGTTGATTCATGTGTGTTTAGTTCTATGGCAAGGACTAAAATGTAGGTCCTCATGCATCCCCAGGAACAGGGTTGAGAAACACCGCCTTAGAGGGTATCGGAAGCATTGTGACATGCCTAAAGACGCCAGTCATTTACTGAGGTGAGTAGGTGCTTGGTTAGTGGGGATTCAGAGAATTTTTAAAAAAATGGCATCCTTCCTGCACTCAGACCCTGTCCCACCCCTGGCTGTCGTAATGACCCTGGTGTTTACCCCACAGGGGCCATTTTGGGGAAGTTGCTTCTCACAGGAAATTATAGAGTGGGGGGTGAACCGGGGCAGATGCCGTTTTGGTGCTAATTGCTGGTTTTGCCACATTCACCTTTGCTTGTGCAATGCTGTACTCTTATGTATTTGCATAGTGACTGTGTACCCTGTATTAAATGTGTGTGTAATCCCCTAGGTGAAGGCTAAGCTGACATCCTGTAATATTAAGACTGATATGAAACAGACTGGGGGTATAAACAACTGTCATTTGTGGCACTTAGCTAGGTATTCTACTGTACTAATACTAGCTACTGCTTAGCTAGGTATTCTACTGTACTAATACTAGCTACTGCTTAGCTAGGTATTCTACTGTACTAATACTAGCTACTGCTTAGCTAGGTATTCTACTGTACTAATACTAGCTATTGCTTAGCTAGGTATTCTACTGTACCAATACTAGCTACTGCTCAGCTAGGTATTCTACTGTACTAATGCTAGCTACTGCTTAGCTAGGTATTCTACTGTGTGTGTGTGTGTGTGTGTGTGTGTGTGTGTGTGTGTGTGTGTGTGTGTGTGTGTGTGTGTGTGTGTGTGTGTCAGAGAGACCGAGATGGGGAAAGGGAGTGAATGGTCAGTGTCCAGTATGTAACGGGCGGTATCAGCTTCTGGAGTTTGTCAGTGTAGCTGAGAACAATAGCTAGGGATATCTGTTAATGCTGGCTTTTCTGGCTCTTTGTGCAGCAGGAACCCAACAGATGTGTGTGTGTGGTAGAGCGAGGGAGGGAGCAAGGGAAAACGTAAGACCGAGGAATGATGCAGACGTGTGTGTGGCCTATCCATTGTGTCCTCGGCCCTCAGCAGATGTGGCCTGAACAATGAACTGGCTAAATAAAAGGAAGTGGCGTATAAATAGCCTCTTACGTCTGCATGATTGGAGTGTGTGTTTGTAGTTCCTGTGTGACATGAATGAATGTGTTTTGGAAGTTCCATGGCAGTGTTCTCTAGCTGCAGCATTTTAAACTCGTCTCAAAGGTTAAGGTAGAAGCTTGAACCTTGCTCATGCGCAAAAGTCTCCTGTTTTTACGATGCCCTGCAGGTCTCTCCTTCCTGTCCGCCTCTTTCTCTCCTTCTCTGGATCCAAAGGTGAACACACTGAGTGGTAGTCAGAGGTGTTGGTTTTTGCTTTCTCAGTCAAGGTCAGATTTCTATCCCCTCAGGAGGATGACACCAGGAGGATGACACCAGGAGGATGACACATTTCAGAAAGCAAAAAAAATGTTTTTGTGTGGCTGTGTGATTTTTACTAGTGTTTTTTTTGTGCGACACTCAAATTCTGAGTTTATATAGACCCGGTGTTGTAGTGTAACATGCTGACCACACCACTAGCTTTGCGTGCGCTGCAAAATAAATGTACAATTTATTCAATCATTGCATCCAAACTGCTTGTGCGCGTCAACGAGCGTTTACATAGCAGGTGCTAAAATAGAACTTGATTCTATTTGTGACGCGCTGCAAGTCCCGCCTCTCCCATCTCCTCATTGGTTTTTAGGAGTATACTGTACACCCATGTGGGTGATTGAAAGATGAACTGAGGTCCACAGTCCAGTTGGTAGTGGTAATGTAACTTAAAGGTGGTTGCCAACAGCCATATAAAGTATGAAGAAGAAGCCTGAAGGAGGAGAGATTAACTTTATCTGTGGATTAATTGTCGGAGTAGAGGACCATATGCATTTCAGGTTAAATAACAACCCAATGTTTATATCCCAGGACAAATTTAGCTAGCAACAGCAAGCTAACTAGCTAAATTGCCATAAATGTTTGCTTTTTAACCTGTCCCCAAATTAATATAGTTGGTTCAGAGTTTGTTTTGATATTTCAACCTGCGTGTCCTCATCGCGTCTAGTGTGGGTGGACAAAATCAACATGCACGCGATGGCGCACATGGAAGAGAGGTCTGGTGAGCATGTAAGAGGGCTATTTATAATCGGTGATTGAAGCCCTGTTAGGCCAGGTCCTAAATCACATCCTGGTTATAAGTGTGCTAGGGAACACCGCTAAATATACCCCAAACATCTCCCCCTTCCCTCCTTCCCTCTGTACTCTTCTTCTCTCTGCCCCCTTCTCTCCGACCCTCTGCCCCCCCCCCCCTCTCTCCTTCCCTTCGTCCCCCGGTCATCTCTCTTCTCCTGTATCCAGGCCACATATAGTGCCATAAACACTCACTCACACCTACTCCGTTTTCTAGGCCACCTCTTGAGCTGGCCTGCCCCAGTCGGGTAGCTTCTATCTGGGGCTGAACTAGGCCAAGCCTTAGCCTGCCAATGCAGACAATGATTATGGTACTGCATTATATTATGCTCATCTATAAGAGACAATGAGGTGGATCTCTCTCTCCCCTTTCTCTCTCTTTGGTGGTAAATTCTAAGTGGATCCAAGCAAGGTGGTGACAAACGAGCTCTTATGTCCTAATGAGCACTTAATTGCAGCTGTTACCGCAAACCCATACCCCCACACTAACACACACACTTTCTGCATCCCTAATTAATCCTATGCATTTCCTCACCCCCGTTCAGATTGTTGCAGATTTTAGTGATAGGTCTTTGTTGCTGAACAGATGCAATTCTGTGAACGAATTTCACCTACTATCTAGAGATGTTGACAGGTGGACACACTCACACACACACACGCACACACACACACACAACGCACACACACACACACACACAACACACACACAACGCACCTCACTCGCACACAACACACACACAACGCACCTCGCTCGCACGCACCTCGCTCGCACGCACCTCGCTCGCACGCACCTCGCTCGCACGCACCTCGCTCGCACGCACCTCGCTCGCACGCACCTCGCTCGCACGCACCTCGCTCGCACGCACCTCGCTCGCACGCACCTCGCTCGCACGCACCTCGCTCGCACGCACCTCGCCGCACGCACCTCGCTCGCACGCACGCACCTCGCTCGCACGCACGCACCTCGCTCGCTCGCACGCACCTCGCTCGCACGCACGCACCTCGCGCACGCACGCACCTCGCTCGCACGCACGCACCTCGCACGCACGCACGCACCTCGCTCGCACGCACGCACGCACCTCGCTCGCACGCACGCACGCACCTCGCTCGCACGCACGCACGCACCTCGCCGCACGCCGCACGCACGCACGCACGCACGCACCTCGCTCGCACGCACGCACGCACCTCGCTCGCACGCACGCACGCACCTCGCTCGCACGCACGCACCTCGCACGCACGCACCTCGCTCGCACGCACGCACGCACCTCGCTCGCACGCACGCACGCACCTCGCACGCACGCACGCACCTCGCTCGCACGCACGCACGCACGCACCTCGCTCGCACGCTCGCACACACGCACCTCGCTCGCACGCTCGCACGCACGCACCTCGCACGCACCTCGCACGCAGCTCGCACACGCACCCCGCGCACGCACCTCGCTCGCACGCACCTCGCTCGCACGCACCTCGCTCGCACGCACCTCGCTCGCACGCACCTCGCTCGCACGCACCTCGCTCGCACGCACACGCACCTCGCACGCACGCACCTCGCTCGCACGCACCTCGCACGCACACACGCACCTCGCATGCACGCACCTCGCACGCACGCACGCACGCTCGCACGCACGCACCTCGCACGCACGCACGCACCTCGCTCGCACGCTCGCACGCACGCACCTCGCACGCACCTCGCACGCAGCTCGCACACACACCCCGCGCACGCACCTCGCTCGCACGCACCTCGCTCGCTGGCACGCACGCACCTCACTCGCACATACACCTCGCTGGCACGCACGCACCTCGCTGGCACGCACGCACCTCGCTGGCACGCACGCACCTCGCTGGCACGCACGCACCTCGCTGGCACGCACGCACCTCGCTGGCACGCACGCACCTCGCTGGCACGCACGCACCTCGCTGGCACGCACGCACCTCGCTGGCACGCACGCACCTCGCTGGCACGCACGCACCTCGCTGGCACGCACGCACCTCGCTGGCACGCACGCACCTCGCTGGCACGCACTCACTCACTCACTCACTCGCACGCACCTCACTCACTCGCACGCAACTCGCTTACTCACTCCTCGCTCGCTCGCACGCACCTCGCTCGCACGCACCTCGCTCGCACGCACGCACCTCGCTCGCACGCACCTCGCTCGCACGCACCTCACGCTCGCTCGCTCACTCGCACGCACCTCACGCTCGCTCGCTCACTCGCACGCACCTCACGCTCGCTCGCTCACGCACGCACCTCACGCTCGCTCGCTCACTCGCACGCACCTCGCTGCTCGCTCACTCGCACGCACCTCACGCTCGCTCGCTCACTCGCACGCACCTCACGCTCGCTCGCTCACTCGCACGCACCTCACGCTCGCTCGCTCACTCGCACGCACCTCACGCTCGCTCGCTCACTCGCACGCACCTCACGCTCGCTCGCTCACTCGCACGCACCTCACGCTCGCTCACTCGCACGCACCTCACGCTCGCTCACTCGCACGCACCTCACGCTCGCTCACTCGCACGCACCTCACGCTCGCTCACTCGCACGCACCTCACGCTCGCTCACTCGCACGCACCTCACGCTCGCTCACTCGCACGCACCTCACGCTCGCTCACTCGCACGCAGCTCACGCTCACTCGCACGCACTTCGCTCGCACGCACGCACCTCGCACGCACCTCGCTCGCACGCACCTCGCTCGCACGCACCTCGCTCGCACGCACCTCGCTCGCACGCACCTCGCTCGCACGCACCTCGCTCGCACGCACCTCGCTCGCTCGCACGCACCTCGCTCGCTCGCACGCACCTCGCTCGCACGCACGCGGCTCGCTCGCACGCACCTCGCTCGCTCGCACGCACCTGGCTCGCTCGCACGCACCTCGCTCGCTCACTCGCACGCACCTCGCTCGCACGCACCTGGCTCGCTCGCACGCACCTCGCTCGCTCGCTCGCACCTCGCTCGCTCGCACACACGCACCTCGCACGCACGCACCTCGCTCGCTCGCACGCACCTCACTCGCTCGCACGCAACTCGCTCACACACACCTCACTCACTCACTCACTCGCACCTCGCTCGCACGCACCTGGCTCGCTCGCACGCACCTCGCTCGCTCGCACGCACCTGGCTCACTCGCACGCACCTCGCTCGCTCACTCGCACGCACCTCGCTCGCACGCACTTGGCTCACTCGCACGCACCTCGCTCGCTCGCTCGCACACACGCACCTCGCACGCACGCACCTCACTCGCTCGCACGCACCTCACTCGCTCGCACGCAACTCGCTCACACACACCTCACTCACTCACTCACTCGCACCTCGCTCGCACGCACCTCACTCACTCACGCACGCACCTCACTCACTCACGCACGCACCTCACTCACTCGCACGCACCTCACTCGCTCGCACGCACCTCACTCGCTCGCACGCACCTCACTCGCTCGCACGCACCTCACTCGCTCGCACGCACCTCACTCGCCGCACGCACCTCACTCACTCACTCGCACGCACCTCACTCGCTCGCACGCACCTCACTCGCTCGCACGCACCTCACGCACTCACTCGCACGCACCTCACTCACTCGCACGCACCTCACTCGCTCGCACGCACCTCACTCGCTCGCACGCACCTCACTCGCCGCACGCACCTCACTCGCTCGCACGCACCTCACTCGCTCGCACGCACCTCACTCGCCGCACGCACCTCACTCGCTCGCACGCACCTCACTCGCTCGCTCGCACGCACCTCACTCGCCGCACGCACCTCACTCGCACGCACCTCACTCGCTCGCACGCACCTCACTCGCTCGCACGCACCTCACTCGCTCGCACGCACCTCACTCGCTCGCACGCACCTCACTCGCCGCACGCACCTCACTCGCTCGCACGCACCTCACTCGCTCACGCACCTCACTCGCTCGCACGCACCTCACTCGCTCGCACGCACCTCACTCGCTCGCACGCACCTCACTCGCTCGCACGCACCTCACTCGCTCGCACGCACCTCACTCGCTCGCACGCACCTCACTCGCTCGCACGCACCTCACTCGCTCGCACGCACCTCACTCGCTCGCACGCACCTCACTCACGCACCTCACTCGCTCCACGCACCTCACTCGCTCGCACGCACCTCACTCGCTCGCACGCACCTCACTCGCTCGCACGCACCTCACTCGCTCGCACGCACCTCACTCGCTCGCACGCACCTCACTCGCTCGCACGCACCTCACTCGCTCGCACGCACCTCACTCGCTCGCACGCACCTCACTCGCTCGCACGCACCTCACTCGCACGCACCTCACTCACTCGCACGCACCTCACTCACTCGCACGCACCTCACTCACTCGCACGCACCTCACTCACTCGCACGCACCTCACTCACTCGCACGCACCTCACTCACTCGCACGCACCTCACTCACTCGCACGCACCTCACTCACTCGCACGCACCTCACTCACTCGCACGCACCTCACTCACTCGCACGCACCTCACTCACTCGCACGCACCTCACTCACTCGCACGCACCTCACTCACTCGCACGCACCTCACTCACTCGCACGCACCTCACTCACTCGCACGCACCTCACTCACTCGCACGCACCTCACTCACTCGCACGCACCTCACTCACTCGCACGCACCTCACTCACTCGCACGCACCTCACTCACTCGCACGCACCTCACTCACTCGCACGCACCTCACTCACTCGCACGCACCTCACTCACTCGCACGCACCTCACTCACTCGCACGCACCTCACTCACTCGCACGCACCTCACTCACTCGCACGCACCTCACTCACTCGCACGCACCTCACTCACTCGCACGCACCTCACTCACTCGCACGCACCTCACTCACTCGCACGCACCTCACTCACTCGCACGCACCTCACTCACTCGCACCTCACTCACTCGCACGCACCTCACTCACTCGCACGCACCTCACTCACTCGCACGCACCTCACTCACTCACGCACCTCACTCACTCGCACGCACCTCACTCACTCGCACGCACCTCACTCACTCGCACGCACCTCACTCACTCGCACGCACCTCACTCACTCGCACGCACCTCACTCACTCGCACTCACTCACTCACTCGCACTCACTCACTCACTCACTCACTCACTCGCAAGCACCTCACTCACTCACTCGCACGCACCTCACTCACTCGCACCTCACTCACTCACTCGCACGCATCTCACTCACTCACTCGCACGCATCTCACTCACTCACTCGCACGCACCTCACTCGCACGCACCTCACTCACGCACCTCACTCGCACGCACCTCACTCGCACGCACCTCACTCGCACGCACCTCACTCGCACGCACCCCACTCGCACGCACCCCACTCGCACGCACCTCACTCACTCACTCGCACGCATCTCACTCACTCACTCGCACGCATCTCACTCACTCACTCGCACGCATCTCACTCACTCACTCGCACGCACCTCACTCACTCACTCGCACGCACCTCACTCACGCACCCCACTCGCACGCACCCCACTCGCACGCACCCCACTCGCACGCACCTCACTCGCACGCACCCCACTCGCACGCACCCCACTCGCACGCACCCCACTCGCACGCACCTCACTCGCACGCACCTCACTCGCACGCACCTCACTCGCACGCACCTCACTCGCACGCACCTCACTCACTCACTCGCACCTCGCTCTCACTCACTCACTCACTCACTCGCACGCACCTCACTCACTCACTCGCACGCACCTCACTCACTCACTCACTCACTCACTCACTCACTCACTCACTCACTCGCATGCACCTCACTCACGCACGCACCTCACTCACGCACGCACCTCACTCGCTCGCACGCACCTCACTCGCTCGCACGCACCTCACTCGCTCGCACGCACCTCACACGCTCACTCACACACACACCTCACACGCTCACTCACACACACACCTCACACGCTCACTCACACACACACCTCACACGCTCACTCACACACACACCTCACACGCTCACTCACACACACACCTCACACGCTCACTCACACACACACCTCGCTCACACCTCACACACCTCACACTCTCTCACACCTCTCACACACCTCTCACACACCTCCCACTCTCTCACACCTCTCACACACCTCCCACTCTCTCACACCTCTCACACCTCTCACACACCTCACACTCTCACACACCTCACATTCTCTCACACCTCACACTCTCTCACACCTCACACTCTCTCACACCTCACACTCTCTCACACCTCACACTCTCTCACACCTCACACTCTCTCACATCTCACACCTCACTCTCTCACACCTCACACTCTCTCACACCTCGCATACACCTCACACTCTCTCACACCTCGCACACACCTCACACTCTCTCACACCTCGCACACACCTCACTCTCTCACACCTCGCACACACCTCACTCTCTCACACCTCGCACACACCTCACACTCTCTCACACCTCGCACACACCTCACTCTCTCACACCTCGCACACACCTCACACTCTCTCACACCTCGCACACACCTCACACTCTCTCACACCTCACACTCTCTCACACACTCTCTCACACCTCACACTCTCTCACACCTCGCACACACCTCACACTCTCTCACACCTCGCACACACCTCGCACACACCTCGCACACACCTCGCACACACCTCGCACTCTCTCACACCTCACACCCTCTCACACCTCACACCCTCTCACACCTCACACACACCTCACACCTCACACACCCTCTCACACCTCACACACACCTTGTCCTCTCGCTCGCTCACCCGTCCGCCCGGCCGTCCTCTCGCTCTCCCACCTGGCCTCTCTCGCCCGCCCGCCCTCTCTCTTGCACTCTTTCTTTTTCTTTTCTTTCGTTCTTTCTTAGCACTGGGCGTCCTAGATCCCGAGTTCTGTTACAGCACCTTAGGGAGCCAGGCGAGGAGGGTTAGAGAAAGGGTGGGTTTGGGCTGGGAGATCTGGGTGTTGTCATTGAAGTCACAGTTGTCCTATATTAGCAACACACTTGGGCTGAAACGTAATACAGGTAGCCAAGGCTGCAGATCAGTTTAATAAATAGTTAGGGAGAGAATGAGGGGGAAGAGAGAAAAGTGTGGGTTATAGGTTGGAGTGGTGTCAGAACGTACATTCAAACTACTGTATTCTATTAAATCGTGACCACTGGTGTGATGGCGAATAAAGCCTTTGACTGTGTTCCCCCATATCTGTGTGTGATATGATGCAGTGCGAGAGCTTCTGTTCCCATTTGTTACCTCTAGGACTTGATCCAATTAACGCACGCAGACACACACACTATCCACCCTGGCCAAAGTGCTGCCTAGTTAATCTTACCCTTGACCTACTCTCACAGTACCTGTCAAGTAAGTTTTGAGTTCAGTGCCGGGCTCCTAGGAGCAGTCTATCACATGATGCTGGTAGGAAAGTAAGGGTATGCATTGCATTAAGCTCTCACACTCTCACTTCAGAATTAGACATTTCAAATGTCAAATTTCAAAGTGGTTCTCTCGGCTAGATGGAGCCTACAGAGATGATCGCTTCTAGTCCTTAGGAAACTATGCAGTATTTAATTTATGTATTATTTCTTACATTGTTAGCCCAGAAAATCTTAAGCGTTATTACATACAGCCGGGAAGAACTATTGGATATTAGTGCAATGTCAACTTACCAATATATGACTTTTCCGAAGCAGATCCTTTGTTCGTACCACCACCCAGGACATTGGATCTAATCCCAGAAGCCGACTCGAAACAAAGTCGCCACAGAAGAGGTAGATGGAGCGGCCTCCTGGCCTCCTGGTCAGACTTTGAAGACCTCCCACCGCTTCCGAGTATATTACTTGCCAATTTTTTTATTTGATTTATTTTACCTTTATTTAACTAGGCAAGTCAGTTAAGAACACATTCTTATTTTCAATGACGGCCTAGGAACGGTGGGTTAACTGTCTGTCTGTACAGGGGCAGAACGGCAGATTTGTACTTTATCAGCTTGGAGATTTGAACTTGCAGCCTTTCGGTTGCTAGTCCAACGCTCTAACCACTAGGCTACCCTGCCGCCCCATATTACTTGCCAATGTCCAGTCTCTAGACAAAATTAGGGCTGGTTTCCAGAGAGACATCAGAGATTGTAACAAAATTCTTCATGCAACGAGCTGACAGAAACAAACATCTCCGGAAAGAAGTGTGGGGGGTGTATGGTACATGATTAACGACTCATGGTGTAATCGTAACAACGATACAGGAACTCAAGTCCTTTTGTTCACCAGATTTAAAATTCCTTACAATCAAATGCCGACCATATCACCAAAGAGAATTCTCGTCTGTGATTGTCACAGCCGTGCATATCCCCCCTCAAGCCGATAACACGATGGCCCTCAAGGAATTTCACTGGACTCTATGCAAACTAGAATCCATATATCCTGAGGCTGCATTTATTGTAGCTGGGGATGTTAACAATGCAAATTTGCGAACAAGGCTACCTAAATTCTACCAGCATATTGATTGTAGCACTTGTGCGGGCAATAAACTGAATCACTTCTACTCTTAACTTCCGCTAAGCATACAAGGCCCTCCCCCACCCTCCCTTCGGCAAATCCGACCACGACTCCATTTTTTGCTAGTACTGTCCTATAGGCAGAAACTCGGAACAGGATGTGCCCGTGACAAGAACTATTCAACGCTGGTCTGAACAATCGGACGGGCGAGCGAGCGGATGGGCGGGCGAGCAAGCAAGAGAGGACGAGAGTGTTTGTGTGAGAGGTGTGTGGCTGTGTGTGTGAGTGAGGTATGTGTAAAGATTGCTTTGATCACGCAGACTGGGAAATGTTCCGGGCAGTCTCTGAGAATAACATTGATTCACATGCTGATTCTGTGAGTGTGTTTATGGAAGTGCATTGGAGATATACCCACTGTGACTATTAAAACCTACCCTAACCTAGGGCTGGGCGGTATACCGTATTTTACTATGTACCGGTATTGATGCACGGACCAGTTTGGGTTTTTACTTTACCTTCTATTACGGTATTTTAATGTTTTGTTTGTTAAATGTGATACACCGTGAGTAATGTCCATGTGTATAGTTTACTCTGCTAACTGAGTCATCCCTCTCTCCCTCTCTCCGTGCAGCTTTCCACACAGACCTAGTCCCACCCGGAGCGCATGTTGTTGCTTGACCACGAGACACTTTCATTCAGTCTGTATGGTCAATGCAGCACATGCAACAATGTTTATGATAATGTTGTTGTTTCCACTTTGATCTTAATATAAATCCACAAGTTTTCTATAATTACAATATTTGTGTTTCTTACATCTGTAAACAGCTAGTTTGTATTTTCTTAGCAAGTTCAGCTAAATCGTGTTAGCCACTAATGCTAATCGCTAGTTAGTCAGAGCAAACGTAGCTGGCTAATACAGCCTGATACCAGTGCTGGTGGAGGCCTAAATCAGCATGTTTGTGCAACAGTATCTTATAAATCAAAGAGGAATAGGCGAAGCATGAATATGTTGGCTATATGAATAAAGATTTAATATAGCCAAAGATTATAGGGTCCCCTAGGGAACTCTGAATATCACTTTGGTACCAACCCTGTCACAACAACTCGTCCATGGCATTTTCATTTGTCATGTCAAACACTGTATTCAAAGTGCCCACTATTATTTATATTCTAACTATATAATTAGAATAAACATTCTATTTCCATGATTCCAAAAGTTCACCCAAGTGTTTTTGATCTAAATCTCAATTGCAACATTTGGTTAAAAATAAGGCCTAGTATTTTTGCAAATATCATGGCAGTGTGGAAATGATCTCAAATGAGTGCAGGAAATGCAGAAATGGATGGAAATGCAGGAAATTATTTTAAAAGAATCAGAATGGAGAAAGACCGATTTTGAAATAATTTAGAATAAATGTGTTGCCACCCTAAGGACACGCAGTACTCATAAAGCAAATGTAGAACTTTTATTAATCCAAAACATAAAATACCATCATACTGTCAATTTTGAAAAATACCATATGATATTTTGGCCTTATCACCCAGCTCTACCCTAACCAGAGTCCGTGGATAGATGACGGCATTCGCACAAAACCGAAAGTTCGAACCACTGCATTTAACCATGGAAATAGATCTGGGAATATGTAGGAATATAAACAGTTTAGCTATTCCGTCTGCAAAGCAATCAAACAAGCAAAATGTCGGTATAGGGACAAAGTGGAGTCACAATTCAATGGCTCAGACACGAGACATATGTGGCAGGGACTACAGACAATCACGGACTACAAAAATAAAACCAGCCACGTCACGGACACCGTCTTGCTTCCAGACAGACTAAACACCTTCTTTGCCCACTTGGAGGATAATACAGTGCCGCCAACGTGGCCCGCTACCAAGGACTGCGCCCCCCTCCTTCTCCGTGGCTGACTTGAGTATGACATTTAAACTTGTTAACCCTCGCAAGGCTGCTGGCCCAGACGGCATCCCTAGCCGGCAACCCTAGACCAGCATCCCGGAGTCACCTCTTCACTGACATTGAGACTGGTGTTTTGTGGGTACTATTTAATGAAGCTGCCAGTTGAGGACTTGTGACGTGTCTGTTTCTCTAACTAGACACACACTTTTAATTTTTTTATTTCACCTTTATTTAACCAGGTAGGCAAGTTGAGAAAAAGTTCTCATTTACAATTGTGATCTGGCCAAGAAAAAGCAAAGCAGTTTGACACATACAACAGAGTTACACATGGAGTAAAACAAACAGTCAATAATACAGTAGAAAAATAAGTCTATATACAATGTGAGCAAATGAGGTGAGATAGGAGCTAAAGGCAAAAAGGCCATGGTGGTGAAGTAAATACAATATAGCAAGTAAAACTCTGGAATGGTAGATTTGCAAAGTAGAGTTTGAAATAATGTGGTGCAAAGGAGCTAAATAAATAAGTAGGGGGAGAGGTAGTTTGGGCTAAATTATAGATGGGCTATGTACAGGTGCAGTAATCTGTGAGCTGCTCTGACAGCTGGTGGTTAAAGCTAGTGAGGAAGATAAGTGTTTCCAGTTTCAGAGATTTTTGTAGTTCATTCCAGTCATTGGCAGCAGAGAACTGGAAGGAGAGGCGGCCAAAGGAAGAATTGGTTTTGGGGGTGACCAGAGATATACCTGCTGGAGCGTGTGCTACAGGTGGGTGCTGCTATGGTGACCAGCTAGCTGAGATAAGGGGGGACTTTACCTAGCAGGGTAAAGTAGATGACCTGGAGCCAGTGGGTTTGGCAACGAGTATGAAGCAAAGGCCAGCCAACGAGAGCGTACAGGTCGCAGTGGTGTGTAGTATATGGGGCTTTAGTTACAAAATGGATGGCACTGTGATAGACTGCATCCAATTTATTGAGTAGGGTATTGGAGGCTATTTTGTAAATGACATCGCCGAAGTCAAGGATCTGTAGGATGGTAAGTTTTACAAGGGTATGGTTGGCAGTATGAGTGAAGGATGCTTTGTTGCGAAATAGGAAGCCAATTCTAGATTTAACTTTGGATTGGAGATGTTTGATGTGAGTCTGGAAGGAGAGTTTACAGTCTAACCAGACACCTAGAATATGTGGACAACTACAAATACCTAAGTCAGAACCGTCCAGAGTAGTGATGTTGGATGGGCGGGCAGGAGCAGGCAGCGATCGATTGAAGAGCATGCATTTAGTTTTACTTGTATTTAAGAGCAATTGGATGCCACGGAAGGAGAGTTGTATGACATTGACGCTCGTCTGGGGGGGCTGTACAGAATGGTGTCGTCTGCGTAGAGGTGGATCAGACTCACCAGCAGCAAGAGCAACATCATTGATGTATATAGAGAAGAGAGTTTGTCCAAGATATGCACACATGACTGTAAGTCGCTTTGGATAAAAGCGTCTGCTAAATGGCATATATTATTATTATTTTATTAATTGAACCCTGAGGCACCCTTATAGACTGCCAGAGGCCCGGACAACAGGCCCTCCGATTTGACACACTGAACTCTATCAGAGAAGTAGTTGGTGAACCAGGCGAGGCAATCATTTGAGAAACTAAGGCTATCGAGTCTGTCGGAGGATGTGGTGATTGACAGAGTTAAAATCCTTAGCCAGATCAATGAATATGGCTGCACAGTATCGTTTCTTATTGATGACGGTTAAGATATAGTTTAGGACCTTGAGCGTGGCTGAGGTGCACCCATGACCAGCTCTGACCACCAGATTGCATAGCGGAGAAGGTATGGTAGGATTCGAAATGGTCGGTAATCTGTTTGTTGACTTGGCGTTCGAATACTTTAGAAAGGCATGGTAGGATAGATATAGGTCTGCAGCAGTTTGGTTCAAGAGTGTGTCCCCCTTTTGAAGAGGGGGATGACCGCAGCTGCTTTCCAATCTTTGGGAATCTCAGACGACACGAAAGTGGTTGAACAGGCTGGTAATAGGGGTTGCAACAATTTCGGCAGATAATTTTTAGAAAGAAAGGGTCCAGATTGTCTAGCCCGGCTGATTTGTAGGGGTCTAGATTGTGTAGCTCTTTCAGAACATCAGGGAAGGCTTGGGTGAGTTGCTGTGGGGGGTGCAGTGCTTTTGATCGGGGTAGGGGTAGCCAGGTGGAAAGCATGACCAGCCGTAGAAAAAATGCTTGTTGAAATTCTCAATTACAATGGATTTATCGGCGGTGAGTGTTTCCTATCCTCAGTGCAGTGGGCAGGTGTTATTATTCTCCATGGACTTTAGTGTCCCAGAACTTTTTTGCTTGAAAAAGCTAGCCTTGGCTTTTCTAACTGCCTGTGTAAATTGGTTTCTAGCTTCCCTGAAAAGTTGCATATTACGGGGGCTATTCAATGCTAATGCAGAACGCCATAGGATGTTTTTGTGTTGGTTAAGGGCATTAAGGGCAGTCAGGTCTGGAAAGAACCAAGGGCTATATCTGTTCCTGGTTCTAAATTTCTTGAATAGGGCATGCTTATTTAAGATGGTGAGGAAGGCATTTAAAAAAAATAACCAGGCATCCTCTACTGACGGGATGAGATCAATATCCTTCCAGGATACCCCGGTCAGGTCGATTAGAAAGGCCTGCTCGCTGAAGTGTTTCAGGGAGCTTTTGATAGTGATGAGTGGAAGTCGTTTGACTGCTGACCCATTACGGATGCATGCAATGAGGCAGTGATCGCTGAGATCTTGGTTGAAAACGGCAGAGGTGTATTTAGAGGGCAAGTTGGTTAGGATGATATCTATTATGGTGCCTGTGTTTACGGCTTTGGGGTGGTACTTGGTAGGCTCGTTGATAATTTGTGTGAGATTGAGGGCATCAATCTTAGATTTTGGATGGCTGGGGTGTAAAGCATGTTCCAGTTTAGGTCGCCTAGCAGCACGAGCTCTGAAGATAGATGGGGGGCAATAAGTTCACATATGGTGTCCAGAGCACAGCTGGGGGCAGAGTGGTCTATAGCAGGCGGCAACTGTGAGAGACTTGTTTTTAGTGTGGTGGATTTAAAAAAAAGTTAATGGTTTGGGTACAGACCTGGACAGTAGGACAGAACTCTGCAGTAGATTGCAACACCACCCCCTTTGTCTGAAAATGTTGTAGTTAGGGATGAAGATTTCAGAATTTTTGGTGGTCTTCCTAAGCCAGGATTCAGACACGGCTAGAACATTTGGGTTGGCTGAGTGTGCTAAAGCAGTGAATAAAACAAACTTAGGGAGGAGGCTTCTAATGTTAACATGCATGAAACCAAGGCTATTACGGTTACAGAAGTCAAAAGAGATCCTGCGGAATAGGAGTGGAGCTAGGCACTGCAGGGCCTGGATTCAGCTCTACGTCACCAGAGGAGGAGTAGGATAAGTGTACGGCTAAAAGCTATGAGATTTGGTCGTCTAGAATGTCCGGAACAGAGAGTAAAAGGAGGTTTCTGGGGGGGATAAAATAGCTTCAAGGTATAATGTACAGATAAAGGTATGGTAGGATGTGAATACAGTGGATGTAAACCTAGGTATTGAGTGATGATGAGAGAGATATTGTCTCTATAAACAATTGAAACCAGGTGATGTCATCGCATGTGTGGATGGTGGAACTGAAAGGTTGGATAAGGTATAATGAGCAGGGCTAGAGGCTCTATAGTGAAATAAGCCAATAAACACTAACCAGAACAGCAATGGACAAGGCATATTTACATTAAGGAGAGGCATGCTTAGTCGAGTGATCATAAGGGTCCAGTTAGCAGTGAGGTTGGTTGGGGTAACGGAGATTCAGACAGCTAGCCGGGCTATCGGTAGCAAGCTAGCATAGGATGGAGGTGTGTTTTTAGCCACCTTGTGTGTTTCCGTCGGTAGATTAGTGGGGTTCCGTGTGGTGGAGGGGATCAATCCAATTGGCAGAATAGATATAATTATAGTGACCCAAGAAAAATTGACAACAGTGATGTTTGTTTCAAATGTTAGGGCTGTTTTTCAAAATAACTTAAATCCTCTTTGTTTTGTTTCCTTACCACAATACTAACGAGCATGCTGGTATCGTCCTGGCCCTAGTGCGTATTTGTGTGAATGCATGCCTGTGTGTAGGTTGAAAGGTGCCTGTCTGTGAATGTCAGTGAGTATGTGTGCTTGCATGGGGAGGGGCTTTGTATGTGCATCATGGATCTGTATCATGGAGTTTTTCTTTGTGTGTAAAAGTGGATCTTTAAGGGCAGTCTGGTCGTCTGTGTAAATGACCTCCTACTCAGTGGTCTGGTCGCCTGGCCAACACACTGATGTAAGCCCATCAACTAAACATGCAGTATTGCTTGTCTACTGGAAAACGGAGACCGATGGGTCTACTGTGTAGCCTCTCATATACTATTAGGTCTCTCAAAGGCCAGGCTGTTTCATAGAGGGTCTGTCTCTCTAATGGTGTTGCTTCCTCTTTTATGAAAGGCCCCACTGTTGATCATACTGTCACAATGGATGATGTGTGATGAGATTATTTTATGGTACTTGTGTGGTAAATCCAGGCTATTGTCTATATTTGCGTGGACAGTGAAGTTATATCCTACTTGTGGGGTAAGTTTTTACATTTGTTTTTACATTGTGCATAAGTAGAGCAATTTTTTATGTTCTGCATCACTTGGTCAAGGGAAATATAGTATTCTTTCTAACAAAGTTATCTACATGTAACACTGTGTACAAAACATTAGGAACACCTTCCTAATATTGAGTTGCACACACTTTTTTTCTTCAGAACAACCTCAATTCGTCGGGGCATGAACCCTGCGTTCCACAGGGATGCTGGCCCATATTGACAATGCTTCCCACAGTTGTCAAGTTGGCTCGATGTCCTTTGGGTGGAGGACCATTCTTGATACACACAGGAAACTGTTGAGCGTGAAAAACCCAGCAGTGTTGCAGTTCTTGACACACTCAAACTGGTGTGTCTGGCACTTAATACCATACCCCGTTCAAAGGGACTTAAAACATTTTTTCTGCCCATTCACCCTCTGAAAAGCACACATACACAATCCATGTCTCAATTTCTCAAAGTTTAAAAGTCCTTCTTTAACCTGTCTCCTCCCTTTTCATCTATACTGACTGAAGTAGATTTAACAAGTGACATCACAAAAGGATTTTACTTTTGGTCATGTAGTGTATGTGGACACCTGCTCGTCGAATATCTCATTCCAAAATCATGGGCATTGATATAGAGTTGGTCCCCCTTTTTCTGCTATAACAGCCTCCACTTTTCTGGGAAGGCTTTCCACTAAATGTTGGAACATTGCTGCGGGGACTTCCATTCAGCCACGAGAATTAGTAAGGTTGGGCACTTATGTTTTAGGCCAGTGGTTCCCAAACTTTTTTTATAGTCCCATACCCCTTTTAAACATTTAAACTCCAGCTGCGTACCCCCTCTAGCACCAGGGTCAGCGCACTCTCAAATGTTTTTTTTTGCCGTCATTATACATAAGAATGAGTGTGGTTTTTGTCACAACCTGGCTCGTGGGAAGTGACAAAGAGCTCTTATAGGACCAGGGCACAAATAATAATATAATAATCAATCATTTCGCTCTTTATTTAGCCATCTTACATATAAAACCTTATTTGTTCATCAAAAATTGTGAGTAATTCACCACAGGTTAATGAGAAGGGTGTGCATGAAAGGATGCACATAACTCCTCAATGTTGGGTTGTATTTTTTATTTATTTAACCTTTTATTTAACTAGGCAAGTCAGTTCAGAACAAATTCCTATTTACAATGACGGCCTAGGAACAGTGGGTTAACTGCCTTGTTCAGAGGCAGAACAACAGAATTTTACCTTGTCAGCTCGGGGATTAAAACTAGCAACCTTTTTGTTACTGGCCCAACGCTCTAACCCCTAAGCTACCTGCTGCGTATTGGAGAGAGTCTGTCTTAAATAATTTTCCACACACAGGCTGTGCCTGTATTTAGTTTTCATGCTAGTGAAGGCCGAGAGTCCACTCTCACATAGGTACGTGGTTGCATAGGGCATCAGTGTCTTAACAGCTTGATTTGCCAAGGCAGGATACTCGGAGCGCCGCCCTATCCAGAAATCTGTCAGTGGCTTCTGATTTTAAAATTCATTTCCACAGAACTGCTTGTTGCAATTTCGATGTGGCTCTCTTGTTCAGATATCTGTAAGTGGACTGACTGGAGGCTGGGCATGAAAGGGATAAAGAATCCAGTTGTTTATCATCCGTTCGGGAAAGTACCTGCGTAATTGCGCACCCAACTCACTCAGGTGCTTCGCTATATCACATTTGACATTGTCTGTAAGTTTGAGTTAATTTGCACACGAAAAATTATACAATGATGGAAAACCTGTGTGTTGTCCTTGTTAACGCAGACCGAGAAGAGCTCCAACTTCTTAGTCATAGCCTCAATTTTGTCCCGCACATTGAATATAGTTGCGAGTCCCTGTAATCCTAGATTCAGATCATTCAGGCAGGAAAAAACATCCCTCAGATCGGCCAGTCATGTGAGAAACGCGCCATCATACAAGCGTTCAGACAAGTGAAAATGATGGTCGGTAAATAAGCTCGTCTGTCAATTCAAAACAACATGTCAATACTTTGCCCCTTGATAACCAGCACACTTCATATGTATGTTGCGTGGTCACTGCCCATATCATTGCACAGTGCAGAAAATGCACGAGAATTCAGGGGCCTTGCTTTAACCTCTTGCTCCTACCTGGCACGCAGGCGTCCCATCTAGAGCTCTGGAAATGCAAATGCACTACGCTAAATGCTAATAGTATTAGTTAAAACTCAAACGTTCATTAAAATACACGTGCAGGGTATTGAATTAAAGCTACACTCGTTGTGAATCCAGGCAACAAGTCAGATTTTTAAAATGCTTTTCGGCGAAAGCATGAGAAGCTATTATCTGATAGCATGTAACACCCCAAAAGACCCGCAGGGGACGTAAACAAAATAATTAGCATATTCTGCGCTACACAAACCGCACAATAAAATATAAAACATTCATTACCTTTGACCATCTTCTTTGTTGGCACTCCTAGATGTCCCATAATCACTATTGGGTCTTTTTTTTCTCTCGATTTAAATTGGTTCATATATAGCCTAGATATCAATCTATGAAGACTGTGTGATAAACGGAAAAAAATAGCGTTTCATAACGTAACGTCATTTTTTTTAAATTCAAAAAGTCGACGATAAACTTTCACAAAACACTTCTAAATACTTTTGTAATGCAACTTTAGGTATTAGTACACGTTAATAAGCGATAAAATTCATCAGGAGGCTATGTAAATTCTATAGCTGTCCGTCTCGAAAAGATGTCTGGAGAGAGCTCGACCATAACATCCGGTCGGAGACCGGAGGGAATCGGTTCCCTTGATTCGGTTTGACCAAGAATCAAAGCTGAATCAAATGACAAGACTCTAGACATCGTGTGGAAGCTGTAGGCACTGAAACCTCGGTCTCATGTAATTCGGTTCACTTCGAACATTTCCTGGAAGTGGCGCATGGATATTTATTTCCATTTTCAGTGATCAGATTTTCTTGCACTTTTCGATGAAACGCACGTTCTGTTATAGTCACAGCCGTGATTTAACCAGTTTTATAAACGTCTGAGTGTTTTCTATCCACACATACTAATCATATGCATATACTATATTCCTGGCCTGCGTAGCAGGGCGCTGAAATGTTGCGCGATTTTTAACAGAATGTTCGAAAAAGTAGAGGGTCGACTGAAGAGGTTAACAAAGTTGACCATTTTCACTGGAGTGTCCAAAACGTCTTTCAATCTGTCAGGCATTCCCTTGGTAGCAAGAGCCTCTCGGTGGATGCTGCAGTGTAGCCAAGTGGCGTCGGGAGCAACTGCTTGCACGTGTGTTACCACTAGACTATGTCTCCCTGTCATTGCTTTTGAGCCATCAGTACTGATGAGCAGAGCATGAGCAGCAGCTACGTTTGGCTACATACGGACCGTTAGTGGAATTCCCGCGAGAGTAGCAATTAATGTGATTGGATGTTAATTATTTGACTAGGCTACTTGTATTTGACATTGTGTTGTTATTTCGCAGAATACTAGATGGTTTCATTTTATTTTTGGCAGTGAAACGAGGCTACTTGGGTGAGGGAAAAAAAACCTCACACAAATGTATAGCAAATGTATAGCCTCGTTGGAAAATATAAATATAAAAATATTTATTTGTATTTATTATATATATTTTTAAAATGTGAATGTTTATTTATTTGGCGTACCTCTGAAGGCATTGCACGTACCCCAGTTTGGGAATACCTGCTTTCCAGTTTATCCTAAAAGTGTTCGATGGGGTTGAGGTCAGGGCTCTGTGCAGGCCAGTCAAGTTCTTCCACACCGATCTTGACAAGCCATTTCTGTATGGATCTCGCTTTGTGCACTGGGAATTGTCATACTGAAACCGTAAAGGGCCTCCCACAAAGTTGGAAGCACAGAATCGTCTAGACTGTCATTGTATGCTGTAGTGTTAAGATTTCCTTTCACTGGAACTAAGGGGCCTAGCCTTAACCATGAAGAACAGCCCCAGACCATTATTCCTCCTCTATCAAACTTTACAGTTGGCACTATGCATTCGGGCAGGTGGACTTCTGGTATCTGCCAAACTGAGATTTGTCAGTCGGACTGCCAGATGGTGAAGAGTGATTCATCACTCCAGAGAACTGCTCCAGAGTCCAATGGTGGCGAGCTTTACACCACTCCAGCCGATGCTTGGCATGAAAATTCATTTCATGAAGCTCCCAACAAAGTTATTGTACCGACTTTGCTGTGAGGCAGTTTGGAACTCGGTAGTGTGTGTTGCAACCGTGGACAGACGATTTTTACGTGCTTCAGCACTCTGCTGTCCCGTTCTGTGAGCTTGTGTGCCCACCGCTGGACCATTGTTGCTCCTAGACTTTTGTATTTTTGTACACAATAACAGTGCTTACAGTTGACCGGGGCAGCTCTAAAAGGGCAGACATTTGACAAGCTGACTTGTTGGAAAGATGGCATCCTATGACGGTACCACGTTGAAAGTCACTGAGCTCTTCTGTAAGGCCATTCTACTGCCATTGTTTGTCTATGGAGATTGCATGGCTGTGTGCCTGATTTTATACACCTGTCAGCAATGGGTATGTCTGACATAGCCGAATTCACTCATTTGACTTGTTGTCTACATACTTTGGTGTGTGTGTGTGTATATATAGTGTAGATTTCACCTGCATTCACCCAGTCAGTCTGTCATGGAAAGAGCAAGTATTCCTAATGTTTTGTACACTCAGTGTATTTCAGGATGTTATTTGGTCAAATGATCAATTTTGTGTATGGTTTCCTAGAATCACGGGTGGCTCAACTTACCCCCCTCTCCGCTACTCTGAATCATGGCTAACAAAGTCCACACATCAGCATAGAAATGTCTCTTCGTTGTGAATAACTCTGGGGTTTGTCCTGCAGAGAAGGACTTCCTCCCTCTGTGGCCGGTTCTGGTCAGAAAATCCACCGTTTTCTCCTCATTTGGGAGAGGGTGAGGAAGAATGAGAGAGGGAGGGAATGCTAAAGAGGGAGAGCGAGTTTCTTTTGGTACAGTAAATAATAGACCCCTGAGTTGGATGGATTTCAGCGCTCCTTTTGTTCACGATGACAACTTAGGTTCCCTGAAGGCTGCAGCGGGCCGGTCTGCAGAGGGCCGGGTTACAGGTGTTTTCACTGTTCACTGGCAGCATTGGAAACCAGGGGTGTTAACCTAGGATTAATATCAGAGAATATAACCCCCCCCCCCATATTGTAGGTGAAAAGCAAACTGCCAACATTCCTCCCACTTCTTGATCTGGGGCATGCACAAATACACACACTATCAAACAGTAGCACACATGCATACAATTTTAGCTTTACCCCCTCTTCACCACCAGCAAATGGCGGAAACTTCACCAAAACTCAACGGGCACTAATGCGTTTTGGTCAGGATTACTGAGGAGAAGGCTGTTTTCATGAAAAGCTCTGTGGTAGTGTTGTGGCCTACTCTGTTCTACACTGTAATATAGGTTTTTAATTTTAATAGCAAACACATGGGTTCCCTCTGATGCCCAATTACACATCTATAGTGTGGTGTATTTTAGAGGGACTTAGTACTCTCTTTAAAAAAAAATGTTTTAATAGAAAATGTCTCAACTCCTTGTCTGTTATTTTCGTGCGTGCATGCTTGGCCTGAAATGGTCGACCACTTCACTTGAAATTTTGCTTACTCATTCAATGACGTTATCTCTCTATACTGCTGTCATACACAATCTAATTCCAAAGTTCATCATAATCTGACATGAGCTCATTCAGCAGAACCAGGAAGTAAACAATGAGACGTGTTAAATGATACCATCATCAGAACAATGCATGAGAATGAAAAGATCCCTGATTAGAGAGAGAATGAAAGGATGGGGTTTCAACTTACTCCTCTGGCGTGACAATGCTACTAAATGGAGATGATTCATGTCCCAGGTGGATGACATCACTTCCTGTTTGATTCCTTAATCTCCAAACATCCGGAGAGTGACAGGAAGGGGTGGGGAAGGGGAGGTGTTTCCTGTGGAAGTTTGGGGCGAGTCCGAGGCTTTTATTCACTCATTACATCTATATTAGGGGTTTGTTTTGACTGGCATCTGATTTTCCACCAATGGCACCTCTAGTGTGCTGCAATATCTCACCTCTCTGTGACAAACACATGTGTGCAGCCAATGACGGTGGGTGTCTTTTTGACTCCTACACTCCTAACCTAGCTTAGATGGCAAATGTCTCTCCGAAATACATCTATATTCTCAGATGGTGCACGTGTCAGGTAGATCATATGATATAAGTAGTCAAAACATTGTCAATGGATGCACTATCTGCCTCTCTGTAGGTCATTCTCGTGTTCCCCTCATAATGTGACCCTTGGGGCATCTCTGTTCCACCACCCAGGAGCAGTCCTTATTGTGTTGTTTAGGCTATATAATCTTCACTCCCCATTGTTGGTATCCTGTGTTGTGCTAATACATTATTCTGGAGCCCAACCATGGACATTGCCCAAGGATATCATAATCACCAGCTAATATCTATTATTCTTCTCATCTGTTGTAGGTCTGGGGTATTGTGTGTCATAGGCCTGGCACAATTACCGTATAATTGAGTAACCGTTGATTATGGATGAAGACCGTCTCGAAATTAAGATGTTTTTTTTGGGGGGGGGGGGGGCATTACAGCTGACTGTAGACGGGACGGCCAGTATTTGTGCGGTGTCCTTTTCTGCGCTAACATGGATTCTTTACAACGTAATGACGCTTTGTTGCTCCTTGCTCAAACAAGCAAGGTGTTGTAGCAAACAAGTCTTTGGTTGCCTAGGCACTGCCCCTTCCCTGCAGTCAGGAGTGGTGTCAGGAGCGAAGGAGAAAATGTGCGTCTTTAAAACTAAATCGTGCTGTTCAAGTGATTTATAACTTGTCCGGGGTCATTTGGCTGACCAATCAGTCATTCAAAATTCCATCAAAGTCACAGCCCTAGTGTCTTACACATATAGGTATATATGTTTTTAAAGACAGTGTTTGTACTGAGTGTGTAGGCTGTTGTGTATTGTGAGTGTGTAGGCTGTTGTGTATTGTGAGTGTGTAGGCTGTTGTGTATTGTGAGTGTGTAGGCTGTTGTGTATTGCCTGCGTGTTCTTGTATTGTGTGAGTGTGTAGGCTGTTGTGTATTGCCTGCGTGTTCTTGTATTGTGTGAGTGTTATTCCCTGCTCTTTGGGTGTGGCAGCCTGGTGATTAACCAGGTTAAGATAACAACAGCTGGTGACCCATATCCTCTCTGCCCACAGAGTATGGATGGCTATGGTCGGATCGCCACAGACGATATGTCAGTCAATGGTTAACATTACTTACTGTAGTGTGTGTGTGTGTGTGTGTGTGTGTGTGTGTGTGTGTGTGTGTGTGTGTGTGTGTGTGTGTGTGTGTGTGTGTGTGTGTGTGTGTGTGTGTGTGACACATGCATGTGTATACATACAGTGCATGAGTGATTTCCCCAGAAGAATAATTGTAAAGTTCAAGGACTGGCATCCTAACAGTTTCATATTTCTAGAAAATGAAAATCCTTCACTGAGAACATGGAAATGAGGAAGTGAACTGGTGTTGGGAACTGGGCTGTGAGTATCTGATCCCAGGCAACCTTGTTGAAGTCAGGAGTGAGGAATGCCGTTGACTCTCAGTGAGGGGACTTTCCTCTGACCTGGCTGTGCACACTGCACTGAGGATTCAGAACAATGAGTCAGATATGCAGGTATGTTTATTTGATTTATGTCACCTTTATTTAACCAGGTAGGCCAGTTGGGAAAAGTTCTAATTTACAGCTGCAACCTGTCCAAGATAAAGCGAAGCAGTGTGACAAAATCAACAACCGACTTACACATGGAATAAACAAACGTACAGTCAATAACACAGTAGAAAAATATATGTACAGTGTGTGCAAATATTGTAAGATTAGGGAGGTAAGGCAATAAATAGACCATTGTGGCGAAATAATGACAATTTAGCATTAACACTGGAGTGATAGATGTGCAGATGATGTTCAAGTGGAGATACTGGGGTGCAAAAGAGCAAAACAAAAATCACAATATTGGGATGAGGTAGTTGGGTGGGCTATTTGCAGATGGGTTGTGTACAGGTGCAGTGATTGGTAAGCTGCTCTAACAGCTGATGCTTAAAGTTAGTGAGGGAGATATAAGTCTCCAGTTTCAGTGACTTTTGCAATTCGTTCCAGTCTTTGGCAGCAGAGAACTAGAAGGTAAGGCGGCCAAAGGAGGTGTTGGCTTTGGGGATGGCCAGTGAAATATACCTGCTGGAGCACGTGCTACGGGTGGGTGTTGCTATGGTGACCAGTGAGCTGAGATAAGGCGGGGCTTTACCTAGCAAATACTTATAGATGACCTGGAGCCAGTGTGATTGGTGACGGATATGCAGCGAGGGCCAGCCAATGAGAGCATACAGTTCGCAGTGGTGGGTAGTATATGGGGGTTTAGTGAAAACATGGATGGCACTGTGATTGATAGACTACATCCTATTTGCTGAGTAGAGTTTTGGAGGCTATTTTGTAAATGACATCCCCGAAGTCTAGGTTCGTTAGGATAATCAGTTTTACGAGGGTATGTTTGTTAGCATGAGTGAAGGAGGCTTTGTTGTGAAATAGGAAGCCAATTCTATATTTATTTTTGGATTGGAGATGCTTAATTTGAGTCTGGAAGGAGAATTTACAGTCTACAGACACCTAGGTATTTATTTGTCCATGTATTCTAAGTCAGAACCGTCCAGAGTAGTGATGCTATATGCATATGATTAGTATGTGTGAATAGAAAACACTCAGACGTTTATAAAACTGGTTAAATCACGGCTGTGACTATAACAGAACGTGCGTTTCATCGAAAAGCGCAGGAAAATCTATTCACTGAAAATGGGAAAATATATCAATGCGCCACTTGCATGTATTGTCTATGGGAAAGCAAATTACCTGGAGCCGAGATTGCAATTCCTACAGCTTCCGCACAATGTCAACAGTCTTGTCATTTGCCTAGGCTTTGTTTCTTGGTCAAACGAAGAAGAGACAGCCCATTTCTTCAGGTCTCCGACCGGATATTTTGGTTGAGATTTACCCGGACATTATTTCCAGACGTACAGCTATAGAATATACATCGCCTCGTGATCAATTTGATCGCTTATTAACGTTTACTAATACCTAAAGTTGCATGACAAAAGTATTTTGAAGTGTTTTGTGAAAGTTTATCGTCAACTTTTTTAATGAAAAAAAATGACGTTACGTTATAAGACGCAATTCTTTTTCGTTGATCACACAGTCTTCATAGATCGATATCTAGGCTATATATGGACCGATTTGGACCGATTTAATCGGAAAAAAAGACCCAATAGTGATTATGGGACATCTAGGAGTGCCAACAAAGAAGACGGTCAAAGGTAATGAATGTTTAATATTTTATTTGTGCGTTGTGTGTAGCGCCGACTATGCTAATTATTTTGTTTAAGTCTTTGGGGTGTTACATGCTATCAGATAATAGCTTCTCATGCTTTCGCCGAAAAGCATTTTAAAAATCTGACTTGTTGCCTGGATTCACAACGAGTGTAGCTTTAATTCAATACCCTGCATGTGTATTTTAATGAACGTTTGAGTTTTAACGAGTGCTATTAGCATTTAGCGTAGCGCATTTGCATTTCCAGATGTCTAGATGGGACGCCTGGGTAGCAAGCGGTTATCTAGCATTTAAGAGCAGTTGGAGGCCACGGAAGGGTTGTATGGCATTGAAATGTGTCCAAAAAAGGGACAAATGTATACAGAATGGTGTTGTCTGCGTAGAGGTGGATCAGAGAATCACCAATAGCAAGAGCGACATCATTGATGTATACAGGGAAACTGTAGAGACTGCCAGAGGTCCTGACAACAGGCCCTCCGGTTTGAAACACTGAACTTTATTTCAGAAGTAGTTGGTGAACCAGGCGAGGCAGTCATTTGAGAAACCAAGGCTATTGAGTCTGCCGATAAGAATGCAGTGATTGACAGAGTCGAAAGCCTTGGCCAGGTCGATGAAGATGGCTGCTCAGTACTTTTATCGATGGCGGTTATGATACCGTTTATAGGACTTTGAGCGTGGCTGAGGTGCACCCATGACCAGCTCGGAAACCTGATTGCATAGTGGAGAAGGTACGGTGGGATTCGAAATGGTCGGTGATCTGTTTATTAACTTAGCTTTCAAAGATTTTAGATAGATATAGGTCTATAACAGTTTGGGTCTGTAGTAACTCCCCTTTTGAAGAGTGGGATGACATCTGCAGCTTTCCAATCTTTGGGGATCTCAGATGATACGAAAGAGGTTGAATAGGTTAGCAATAGGAGTTGCAACTATTTCGGTGGATAAATTTAGAAGAGAGGGTCCAGATTCTCGCCCATCTGATTTGTAGGGATCCAGATTTTGCAGCTCTTTTAGAACATCAGCTATCTGGATTTGGGTGAAGGAAAAGCGGGGTGGGGGGGTTAGCCAGGTGGAAAGTGTGGCCAGCAGTGGGAAAATGCTTACTGAAATTCTCGAATATTGTGGATTTATCGGTGTTGACAGTGTTTCCTAACCTAAGTACAGTGGGCAGCTGGGACGAGGTGCTCTTGTTCTCCTTGGACTTTAGTGTCCCAATACTTTTTGGAAATAGTGCCACAGGATGTACATCTCTGTTAGGAAAGCAAAGGCTAGCTTTTTCAAACTGGCTTTGTGTATTGGTTCCTGACTTCCCTGCTAATGCAGAACTTGTGCTAGTCAAGGGCAATCAAGTCTGGGGTGAACCATGGGCTCACTATCTGTTCTTAGTTGTACATTTTTTGAATGAGGCATGCTTATTTAAAATGGTGAGGAAAGCACTTTTAAAGAGCAACCAGGCATCCTCTACTGACAGAATGAGGTCAATATCCTTCCAGGACACCCGGGCCAGGTCGATTGGAAAGGCCTGCTCGCTGAAGTGTTTTAGGGAGCGTTTGACCGTGGACCCATTACGGACGCAGGCAATGAGGCAGTGATCGCTGAGATCCTGGTTGAAGACAGCAGAGGTGTATTTAGAGGGCAAGTTGGTCAAGATGATATCCAACAGGGTGCCCATGGTTATGGATTTGGGGTTGTACCTGGTAGGTTCCTTGATAATTTGCTTAGATTTTAGGACAGTTGGGGTGTTAAGCATATCCCAGTTTAGGTCACTTAACAGTATGAACTCTGAAGATAGATGGGGGCAATCAATTCACATATGGTGTCCAGGACACAGCTGTGGGCTGAAAGGGGTCTATAACAAGCGGCAACCATGAGAGGCTTATTTCTGGAAAGGTGGCTTTTTAAAAGTAGAAGCTTGAACTGTTTGGGCACATTCCTGGATAGTAATGACAGAACTCTGCAGGCTATCTCTGCAGTAGATTGTCACTCTGCCCCCTTTTGGCAGTTCTATCTGGACAGAAAATGTTGCAGTTGAATGGAAATTTCAGAATTTTTGGTGGCCTTCCTAAGCCAGGATTCAAACACAGCTAGGACATCCGGGAGGGTGTGTGTGTGGGGGTGTGTGTGTGTGTGTGTGTGTGTGTGTGTGTGTGGGGGGGGGGGAAGTGTGTGTGTGTGTGGGGGGAGGGGAGGGGGGAGTGCACGTGTGTGTGTGTGGGGGGGGCACGTGTGGGTGGGACACACGTGTGTGTGTGTGGGTGGGACCGTGTGTGTGTGGGTGGGACCGTGTGTGTGTGGGTGTGAACCTTGTGTGGGTGGGAACCGTGTGTGTGTGTGGGGGTGGGAACCGTGTGTGTGTGTGTGGGGGTGGGAACCGTGTGTGTGTGGGACCGTGTGTGTGTGTGTGTGTGTGTGGGACCGTGTGTGTGTGTGTGTGTGTGTGGGGGGGGGAAGTGTGTGTGTGTGTGTGGGGGGAGGGGAGGGGGAGTGCACGTGTGTGTGTGTGGGGGGGGCACGTGTGGGTGGGACACACGTGTGTGTGTGTGGGTGGGACCGTGTGTGTGTGGGTGGGACCGTGTGTGTGTGGGTGTGAACCTTGTGTGGGTGGGAACCGTGTGTGTGTGTGGGGGTGGGAACCGTGTGTGTGTGGGGGTGGGAACCGTGTGTGTGTGGGACCGTGTGTGTGTGGGACCGTGTGTGTGTGTGTGTGTGGACCGTGTGTGTGAGGGAGGGAGCGTGTGAGGGAGGGAGCGTGATGGAGAGAGCGAGATAGTGAAAGAGAGGCTTCTCTTGCAGCAGTAATTGGTCAGGATGTGGGCTGGCTGGACGAGCGCTCCCTTCTCTCTCCCCTCCCAGTCGGCTCTGCTCCTTTCTGTTCCGCTCCCATCTGCTCACCTCGCTTCTCTCCCCTCTCTCTTTGAGCTGACTGACCTCATAGAGGTGGGGACCTGTCTTTCCACTGACCATCCCAATATACAGAATAGCTCTCTGCTTTAGAGCATGTACCAGTTTTAGTGTGTGTGTGTGAGGCAAAACTTCCCGATGCGTGGAGATGGACCTAAACAGTTAAAGGATACTGGGATATCATCAGCAACTGGCTGCCCAAAGGAAAGACTAGCTGTTGGAACAGTCTCAAAGGTGAGGGTCTTCCTAACGCTGTTGTTCTGTAATATTGCTATATACTGTACACTTGTACTGTGTGACTGAATCAGACTTTGTCAGGGAGATTCACAGCAGAGGTCTTTTTGAAAGTGTGTATCAGTTTTAAAGTAGTGAATTTGTAAGGCTGAATCCCCTGCTAGAGTCTCCTTTACATTAACTCTAGACATGGTTTTCCCCTGCCAGAGTCTCATTTAATCATCATTGTGGTGGTTGATGCGCCTGGGCTGCTCTGATCTGAAAGGACTCTGTCCAAGGTTTTAATTTAGCCTGGAGCTTATGGATCCCTTGGATCTCCCTTTAATTAGATGTCAGTCTATTGGTATTATAGCATCTATCCTCTCTTCTGCAGTTAAGGTAAAGGTGTGTGTGTGTTTGTGTGTCACTGTCTAGTGTCTACTAGTGTCCAACAGTGTATACATCCTTCTGCTTCTCTGAAGCTTCATGTTTGTGTATATGATCATGCGGGGCTGCAGGTTGGCGGGAACAGTATCCCATGTTTAGTGTGCTACGATGTGTGTGTGATGGAGGGTTGTTGTAGTATAATGTATTGAGATGTTAGTGAGTTTTTTTGTCTTGTTTTATTGAAATGGAATGAAGACGTGTGTCTGGATCTTAATGTTCTAATAAGCATTCTATGATTGAAATGTGATTTTGTTTGATGTGGAGGATAATGAAGGATTGATAGGGTTTTGGCCTGTTGTTTTGTCATGTTGAGGTTGTTGTCTGTCAACCTCGGACTCTATCTCACTTTTCGAACTCTAGTGTGTGTGCTTGATTGTGATTGTGGTTGTGTGTGCCCTTATTGTGAGAGGGGTAACTGGGCCATCCAGCCAAACTGCGTCACACACTGAGGAGGACAGAACAACTTGAAAATACTTTGTCTTTGGATCATATTTAGCCTTGATTTATTTTAGCTTCTTACATAATAGAACAGTACTGTTTATGTTTACATTTTGAGTTTCATGAACTCGAAGTTACCAAGGAAATGTGGGTGTTTCATTGAGACGTGTCTGTTCTTACTATGTCCAGGGGGCTGTGTTTAGTTGTGTTGTAATGGTGGGAATAGAGGGTGGAGGAGAGAGGGTGGAGGAGAGGTAGGCCCTTTCACAATCTCTTCCTGCTGGACCCTCATCCTGCATTTTTAATCTGAGTCCAAACACAGCTTCCTCTGTTATGTCCCACCCACACACACACACACACACACACACACACACACACACACACACACACACACACACACACACACACACACACACACACACACACACACACACACACACACACACACACACACACACACACACACACACACACACACACACACACACACACACACACACACACACACACACACACACACATCTCACACATCTCACACACTACCATGTCCAAATGTAAATGGCAGCCTCCTCTCTTTCTTGCCCCTTTTAAGTTCTGTGCCCCAGTTCACTCCTCTCATTTCCACTCCTCTTCCGCCTGTAGTGATTTGTTTACTCATTAAGCCGTTTATGTCAATACTAAACACTATACAAGTTACTACCTTTTATAGTATTGGATGTTGTAGTTTCTATTGTGGTCAAAGAGCTGCTGCTGCTGTTTCAGTGGCAATGCTGTTCGTTGTTGTTGTTTAGTCTCTTATAAGGCAGAAGCTGCTCCTTGTTTTCTTCATGGGTTTTCCAGTTTCTCTGCTCATCCCGAGGGATACCTGCTCTTATAGGAGCTTTATTCACAGTCTGAATTCTGTCCCCCGGACTCAGACATTCCTGGACTTGTCCCGGCACCGTGGCCAGACTGCTGCACGCTGCTCAGGGAATATGGGAAGCTCATAAGGCAGGAATCTTAGGAAAATAAATTAGACACATTATGGAGGCCACCAGGTGGAGGATAGTGCTTTTTAATTTGTCTGTCAGTGATGTAATTTTTTTATTCACTGCTATTTAGATGGACATTAATCGTTCTGAAAACCCATATTAAACTCTGGTTGCACTGTTAGGCTTTAGTTGACAGTATAGTCAAACAGTACAGTCAAATATCAAAAGAGAATGTAAGAAGTGAGGTATGTAGAATGAATGATTGTTGACTTCCCTACAGTGACATTAGGTGAATGTGGACGAGAAGAACGGAGCTTCCCTCAGATCTACAAGTGATCCATCTCTGGGCTGACAGTGTAACAGGGTCACTCCCACTCTATCTAGCCCTCAGTATTGAAACCCTCCTCCTCTGCTCCCCATACTGGTTTACTGTAGAAACACACTGGCCTCATTGTGACTTGCACAGCTGGGAAAACGAAGGAGCTGTCAGGTCGTCTGAGGAAGCGCACACACGCTCACTCTGTGCCGACTGCAATAACAACCACCCCCCTTCCCGTCTATATCACTCCTCCTCTTGGGACAGATGCTAAAGTGCCGAGGGGGTTGGAACGAGCCACTTTTTTCCTTTCGTGCAGAAGTTTTTCACAAAGTTTTGTTTCTCTTGTTTTCAAGCTCTCTGGTCGTGTGTGTGTGATTGAACCCTTACCCCACTCCAAGTGTCTGTCTGTCTTAGTGCTATGAGAAATAGAGGGCTTTATTGACGCTCTGCTCTCGGTGCCTCTCTTCACTCCCTTCCTCAGGCTCGGGGGTGAGCTGCGCGCCAGACTGTTGCCATGGTGACCACAGCGCTATAGCCTCGATCATCCTGGCAACCACACAAACCCTCAAACCCTAAGTGTGTGTGCATGTGTTTGTGGGTGCCCTGTGTTAGCCATGAAGTGGAGAGAGGCCTTGTGATGGGCTGTTTTCAGAAGAATGGTTTTGCTTCTGAAGAGCCAGAGGGAAAGTGCAGGAGTTGTAAAAAGTTATATTAGTTAGGAGGAAACGGGTGTCAGATAGGATAGGCTGTGACTGACTGTAGAGATTGGTCCTTAATGAACTGTCCAGACTTCGGAGCAGGAGCGCTGGTCAATGGTGTTGTGTATTTGCTTAGCCAGGGGGTGCTCGTTATGTGGCAAGGGGAGAAGGCGGTCGGTGTTTGGGGTCAGGGGGAGAGGGGGGAGGAAGAGGCCTTCAAGGGTCAGTGGGTCCCCTTAGTACTAGAGGGGTTGTGCTGCTGGAGATGGACTACTTGGGTTGGGGGCTCTAGTTAGTTCCCACTGAGAATTGGGTTGGGGGCTCTAGTTAGTTCCCACTGAGACGGTTCACTAGTGTTGTATGGTAACCTACTGACCAGTAAGCTGCACTGACCAGTAGGGGGTAGGGGAGGGCAGTATTATTGTATGGTCAGTAAAAGGGGGAGTGTTTAGGGGACGCCCTGCTGCTGGGACCAGTACCTCTCCTCTGAAGAAGGGGGACAAATAGCCGACCTGTGTGTGTGTGTGTGTGCAGCAGCTATTGTCTAAAACGTGTGGTCATTAGCTGGTGTCTGTCCTGACGTGAGCTGAACTGTCCGCAGACTAGGTGATCACTCGTGAAAATTGAAATTAAATATTTGTAACCGTTTGTAATAAACAAATGGTGTTCATTTGGAACATGTGGCAATTACATTGGCTTGTGTGAGTTAAATCTGTAAAATTTGAGAGGGAATTCAATTTGAGTATGACCAAAATCTCATATCCCCGATATAGGTAATTTCATATCCCGATAACGATACATATCGCGATATAGCACATTTTCTGTAAATTCAATGAATAAATAGTTTATATAAAATGACCGTATGTAAAGGCCTATTTCTTATTACATTTTGAATTATACTCAACAAATAAAAAGTACTTACTCATATTTGATTATTTCTCCGTTTATTTAGAACCTTTGTACAAATGTTCAATTAAGCATGTAACAAAATATAAAATATTAATGTATAAAATCTAAAAAGGTAAATAGAAAACATAAAATAAATAGGCCTAAAATGTGAATATGGTCTAAATCATCCGTAGACACTCTCCGTACTGTTTCAGAGGATTCAAGCGTAGGTGGTAAAAGAGGTTAGTGGTGTTTGAGCCTGTTATTAGGACCGGCCTGTGGTATATTTTGCAGAGGACGTTTTTTTTTTTCCATACCCAAATCACGTCCATACGACTGAAGTAGCACCTCTTTTAGGTACGAGTTCTGTGTCTCCGTGCTCTGTGTCACGTTCTCTCCTCCATGTTTGTTTGTGTCGCAAATATCCTTCCACACGGCATGTGTGGATGAACGCAAAGCGTCTGCCAATTGACAAAAAATATTGCCGTAAAGGGTGTGATTTGCGACACAACGAAATAAACCATAGAGCATAATATGAAACGATAGAGGTTTTTCTATCATCACACGGTACATATCACCATATCGCCCAGCCCTAGACGGAGGTAACAACTGGAAGCTGTACAGATAATTTCCTGCAATTCTACACTTTGCCATAGGGTAGAGAGACATTTTTGCAGTTTCAAAGAAAATTTCCTGCAATTCTATACATTTTTCCACGACTTATGCCATGTTAACCCTTTGACGCTTCCGAACACATGGGTGTGATAATTTTACAGTTCTCCCTGCAGCATACTCTCAAAACGGTGTGATTAGAACACTTATTTAGAACGTCCAGTTACGTTTGAGGCAACAGACAGCATTTGAGGTGGCCACCTGTTTTTTTCACAGAAACGTTTTGCACAATGTTGGATACAATGAATTTGTATTAGGATATTTAATTTGTTTTTTATATTTTTGAATGTTTACAGGACAAATTGAATCATTGAATTCATAAATTGAACCTGTTTTTCTTGATTTGAAACGTAATTGAATGAATATTGCATTCAGTTTAAAATCAAATGTAAATATAATTGAATATTCAAATTCAATATTTATATATTCACTTTCAATATGATATTGCATTCATTGTCTGTGTATCAAGTTTACAAACCATAATTTCAATTTAATCAAAGTTTCATACAGTTGAAGTCGGAAGTTTACATACACCTAAGCCAAAAACATTTTAACTCAGTTTTTCACAATTCCTGACATTTAATCATAGTAAAAATTCCCTTTTTTAGGTCAGTTAGGATCACCACTTTATTTTAAGAATGTGAAATGTCAGAATAATAGTAGAGAATGATTTATTTCAGCTTTTATTTCTTTCATCACATTCTTAGTGGTTCAGAAGTTTACATGCACTCAATAAGTATTTGGAATCTTTGTTTTTATGGAGGTTTTGGAGCAGTGGCTTCTTCCTTGCTGAACGGCCATTCAGGTTATGTCGATATAGGACTCGTTTTAATGTGGATATAGATACTTTTGTACCTGTTTCCTCAATCTTCACAAGGTCCTTTGCTGTTGTTCTGGGATTGATTTGCACTTTTCGCACCAAGTAAGTTCCTCTCTAGGAGACAGAACGCCTCTCCTTCCTCAGTGGTATGACTGCTGCATGGTCCGATGGTGTTTATACATGCGTACTATTGTTTGTACAGATGAACGTGGTACCAGGTGTTTGGAAATGGCTCCCAAGGATGAACCAGACTTGTGGAGGTTTTTTTCTGAGGTCTTGGCTGATTTCTTTTGATTTTCCCATGATGTCAAGCAAAGAGGCACTGAGTTTGAAGGTAGGCCTTGAAATACATCCACAGGTACACCCCCAATTGACTCAGATGATATCAATCGGAATCTTCTAAAGCCATGACATTTTCTGGATTTTTCCCAAGCTGTTTAAAGGCACAGTCAACTTAGTGTATGTAAACTTCTGACCCACTGGTAATGTGATACAGTGAATTATAAGTTAAATAATCTGTCTGCAAACAATTGTTGGAGAAATTACTTGTGTCATGCACAAAGTAGATGTCCTAACCAACTTGCCAAATCTATAGTTTAACAAGAAATTTGTGGAGTGGTTGAAAAACGAGTTTTACTGAATCCAAGCTAAGTGTATGTAAACTTCCGACTTCAACTGTGTAACTTCTCATACTGGTACTTTGCCAGTCAGGAAAGGTAGAGCTGAACAGATAGAATCAAACACTTACTATGGTAAACAGAAACGTATGGCAGTTTCTGAAGCCAATGTGGCATGTTGAATTCAATTTCTTAAGATGAATATGACTCTAGCATTTGAACCATTTTGGCGATGAGTTATTATGACCCCATTCCTGAACGCTAAGACTCTCTGGCGCTTGGATGTGCGTTCTGTTTCCCTCTATGATGATCACAGGCCAAGTTAGAAGAGTGTCACAGAAAAACGCAATTTGTCCCCAATGAGAATGAGTATGACCCCATTTAGTCGTCTGGTCGATTGTTTGGTCAATAGGCTGTTGGTTGACCAAGATCTGATTGTATTTTCTTAACTTACCACCACTGTGGAGCTTCTCAAAGTAATTTTTTCTTCACCTCAAACAGCAAGTAAACAGTCTGTTTTTACACCCATTGAGAGTGACAGTAGTTCCTCAACGTAGCCTATTTGAAATATCTTTCTAGCTCTCTTTTGACAACCGCTTGGTGGTAAAGGGAGAAAAAATGTAATGCTCTGATCCAGGGGAAATGTCATAAAATAGGCCTACCCGATTACTTATTCTTTGGGTAAATGTCCTACAGCTATGTCTATCCTGTCTGGAGCTCTGTTGCAGGAAACTCTGGGGAGGCCCAGAATATTTATACAATGTTGCAAGTTTGCTCCTGCCAGCATCAGGCCAGACCAAAGTTAATAGTGGATACAGTACAATGTTTCAAGTTCCTTGCAGACAGGCCATGCGTATGTATCCAATGTGATTTCTAGGATATTTATTTTTATCAGGCTTCAATGTTTTTATTTGTTGGCTTTATGTAGACTATTTTTACCTAGTTGGCAATAGAAGCTAATTTTAGAATTTGGATTAACCGCATGATAATGATTTTGAGAGAGCTGGGTAGCCTATTATCGAGCTGCAACTTCAGGAGCGTAACAGCAGAATCTGCTAAGGCCAGCAGGAGAAGGAGGGTCGGAAACAGCCTAACCAGAAGAGAAATACTATCTTGATCTCTGGCTCCCTTTTTGAGTAATTTGTGTCTTAATTATTTAATCAGAATGTGCTTAAAGCATCAGACAAGCTCAGTAGCCTATATATTGTTGATTTGACTAAAACACACGCGTGTATGTGTGTGTGTGTTGGGAAAAATACATGTTTAAATTCTACCTATCAATTGGTCGAAAGGACATACAACTCTAGGTCGAATAAGATTTAGTCGGGGACAGCTCTAATAAGATATAGTTGTCTAGCACCAATGTAACTGACTGGGTTCAAAATCAGGCCTACTGCACAACAACACTTTCTGTGGCAGAAGGATCTGTGCACCCCATTTAATGAGTGCAACAGAGGTGCTGATGAGTAGCCTCATAATTACCAGACTGATTACCGTGTGTAGCGAACCATTCATGTAAGCTCGCGGGGTGGATGTAAGTTGGCTGGCATTACTTCAGAAATGTCCAATTTGTAAGTCGCTCTGGATAAGAGCGTCTGCTAAATGACTTAAATGTAAATGTAAATGTCAGGCCGTCTCACGAGGCTGTTTATTTATTTACTAATTTATTTCACTTTTATTTAAGCACATAGGCCAGTTGAGAACACGTTCTCATTTACAACTGCTACATAGCCAAGATAAAGCAAAGCAGTGCGACAAAAACAACACAGTTACACATGGGATAAACAAACGTACAGTCAATAACACAATAGAAAAATAAAATATACAGTGTGCGCAAATGTAGTAAGATTAGGGAGGTAAGGAAATAAATAGGCCATAGTAATTCATTACAATTTAGCATTAACACGAGTGATAAATGTGTAGATGATGATGTGCAAGTAGAGATTAGAGGTCGACCGACTAATCAGAATGGCCGATTTAATTATGCCGATTTTTAATCGGCAGCGGCTTTTTTTGGTCCTCCAATAATCGGTATCGGCTTTTTTGGTCCTCCAATAATCGGTATCGGGGTGTTGTCTGGTTTTGAATCTGAATTTAGAGAACTGAATTAAAAAACTGAATCTGAATGCTTCTGAGAAGTTGAATATACATGTCTGAAACTTGGATAAACTTGAAATTATAGTATGTAAACTTGATACACAGAAAATGTATGCAATACCTACCATATTGAAAATTAATTTATAAATATTGAACTTGAATATTCAATTAATAGACTTTTAGAACTGAATGAAATATTCAGTTTCAGATCATGAAGTACAAGTTATATTTCTGGATTCAATTTTTGCATTACAAATAAATACATATTACATTCAAATTCAATATCCTAATACAAATTCTAACTGATGAAATTCAAATACAGTTTCTGTTGTCACTGAAATCGCACCATAGGGGTAGTGGTGTTTCTGTGCTGTAGGCCTACATTGTATGCCCTCCCGATTTTGATACAAATCATCATGATATCATTCTGCCAGGTAGATCTACTTTGCAGTCAACATTTATTGGGAAGGTTTGTTGGGAAAGAAATATTCATTCTAACATCGCATGATGACTGCATTGCGCATTGCAAAGTTTCAACCAAGACTTCGGACCAAACTTTTTCATTGCCTGGCCATCATACCCATTGTTGCCTTAGATGGCATTTACTGGTAAGTTGAAACGTCTTTCCAATCCTACCGATGTTGTTCACTATTCTACTTTGACACATCAGTCGGGATTAAGAAGTGAGTATACGCAATGCCCACTTAAATAAAATATATCCCCCCACCATTGGTACTTGCCCGATTTGATAATTCAACCATGATTACTACAAGTTTATATAGCTGGCTAGACTAATTTAACCAATCTCAAGTAATTTTTCCTGACATGGACTAATTGAGTCACTGTCAGATACTGACATATCAAGAGAAACTGCTGATACACAACCCCATTTCGAATTTGCACCTTGTATATTCTACTATTCTAACTCTCAACAGAGACAATTGAGACCCCGATTGAGTTCCCCAAAACATTTTGGTGGTCATGGGCCCCCTAGCGGCGAGGGCCCTAAGTGACCGCTAATGTCACTTATATCTGGTGCCGGCCCTGGAGAGGGCACTTACTGTGGAACTCCGGTCCTTGTACTTTGCTGTGGGAGAGAGGGGAGGAGTCAGGGGAGGGGAAAACCCAGTGGGGAGGGAACAGGGGAGAGCAAAGGCCATTCACTCTGATGCACACACAGAGATATACAGACACATATGTGCTACCACTAGAGAGAGAGAAAGAGAAATGTAGGCTGTCTGAAAGAGCGACCGAGAGCCCAATGAGAGACCGTTTTAGCAAGCCAGCAAAGGAGAAAGAGAGAGAAAGCTATACAGAGCATCAGACAGAAAGAATAGGATAGCAAAAGTGGTCAGCTGCTACACCATTAAGAGGTCTGTGTGATAGGTGGCAGAGTGAGTGTGTTGGGAGCAGCGGACTGCACGCTTGCTCCCTGAAGAAGGAAATGTATCGGGCTGACTGAATGTGAGGTGTGCTGTGGGAATTCTGCTGGCTGCGGGAACTGGGAATACTGCGATCAGAATAGTCTGCTCCCTGTGCATATGTGAATTTTCCTGGACTATTGTTTTCTTTCAAATCTTTCACTCCTGTTATTTTTGCTAAAGGAAATTCAAAGCCATTATGCCAACTGGTAAGCAGAATTTATTTCAGGTATTTCTAATGTAGACTGTTTTATGTCCTAGGCCATTTGAGAGCTCAACATCAGTTTGTTTTGTATGGTAAAAAAATGCCTAGATATATATATATTTTTCCTCGGGTGTTTGATCTGCAGTCAAAGGTGCAACAGAGTTTAGATTTCCTTATCTTTCATGTAATTATTATTATTTTTTTGTGGTAAACTGGGGTCCTTGTGGTTAATTGAAAGTCTTTGAAGGTGACTGCCTTGATGGTGTGTCTGGTAGGAATGAGTACTCCTGTTCATGTTTTTATTCACATGGATGTAAGAGCTGGCTCTGTTTTAGTTCCACATCTAATTCTTGCTCTGGTAAAGGTAATTTGAATGAAACTTGTATTGTGTGCTTTTGTCGTCCTTGTTTGTTTGTTTGTTAGTTGTGTGTTGTATCTAGCCCTCTTAATGCTGTCAGTTGTGGTTGTGTGTTGGCTCCTTTTGTGTGTTGGTGTGATATCTTCTCCCAGCTGACACTGTTGTGTGAAGTATGTGTGACCTATATGTCGAATGGTTCTCTCCCTATGCTGTGATCAGTGTTTTCTAGTTTTCCTGCTGAGGCAGTTGAAAGGAACATGTTTGCTTTTTCGCAGGGTTGTTGGTTCTTGTTCTTGTTGTTATTCCATTGCAGATTACGAGTGATAATTTCAAATTCAGATCATCCTTAATTCCTCTCCTGTAATTTCTCCCCCACAGACGTTGTTTGTAGGTAGAGCCTATTCTCAATGATTTGAGAGGTGGAGATACAGTTGAAGTCGGAGGTTTACATACACCTTAGCCAAATACATTTAAACTAAATTTTTCTAAATTCCTGACATTTCATCCTAGTAAAAATTCCCTGTTTTAGGTCAGTTAGGATCACCACTTTATTTTAAGAATGTGAAATGTCAGAATAATAGTAGAGCGGATGATTTCAGCTTTTATTTCTTTCATCACATTCCCAGTGGGTCAGAAGTTTACATGCTACCAAATACTAATTGGGTGTATTGCCTTTAAATTCTTTAACTTGGGCCAAACTTTTTGGGTAGCCTTCCACAACCTTCACACAATAAGTTTGGAATTTTGGCCCATTCCTTCTGACGGAGTTGGTGTAACTGAGTCTGGTTTGTAGGCCTCCTTGCTCGCACACGCTTTTTCAGTTCGGCCAACAATTTTTCTATAGGATTGAGGTCAGGGTTTTATGATGGCCACTCCAATACCCTGACTTTGTTGTCTTTAAGCCATTTTGCCACAACTTTGGAAGTATGCTTGGGGTCATTGTCCATTTGGAAAAACCATTCGCGACCAAGCTTTAACTTCCTGACTGATGTCTTGAGATGTTGCTTCAATATATCCACATAATTTTCCTGCCTCATGTTGCCATCTATTTTGTGAAGTGCACCAGTCCCTCCTGCAGCAAAGCACCCCACAACACGATGCTGCCTCCCCCCGTGCTTCATGGTTGGGATGGTGTTCTTCGGCTTGCAAGCCTCTGCATTTTCCCTCCAAATAAAACGGTGGTCATTTTGGCTGAACAGTTCTATTTTTGTTTCATCAGACCAGAGGACATTTCTCCAAAAAGTTCAATCTTTGTCCCCATATGCAGTTGCAAACCGTAGTCTGGCTTTTTATGGCGGTTTTGGAGCAGTGGCTTCTTCCTTGCTGAGTGCTTTCAGGTTATGTCGATATAGGACTCGTTTTACTGTGGATATAGATACTTTTGTACCTGTTTCCTCCATCTTCACAAGTTCCTTTGCTGTAGTTCTGGGATTGATTTGCACTTTTCGCACCAAAGTACGTTCATCTCTAGGAGACAGAACGCATCTCCTTCCTGAGCGGTATGACGGCTGCATGGTCCCATGGTGTTTATACTTGCGTACTATTGTTTGTACAGATGAACGTGGTACCTTCAGGCATTTGGAAATTGCTCCCAATGATGAACCGGACTTGTGGAGGTCTACAATTTTTTTTTCTGAGGTTTTGGCTGATTTCTTTTGATTTTCCCATGATGTCAAGCAAAGAGGCACTGAGTTTGAAGGTAGGACTTGAAATACATCCACAGGTACACCTCCAATTGACTCAAATAGGCTAATTTACTATCAGAAGCTTCTAAAGCCATGACATAATTTTCTGGAATTCTCCAAGCTGTTTATTAAAGGCACAGTCAACTTAGTGTATGTAAACTTATGACCCACTGGAATTGTGATATAGTGAAATAATCTGTCTAAACAACTGTTGGAAAAATTACTTGTCATGCACAAAGTAGATGTCCTAACAGACTTGCCAAAACTATAGTTTGCTAATAACCAAACATTTGTTGTTGTTGTTGAAAAACAAGTTTTACTGACTCCAAGCTAAGTGTATGTAAACGTCCGACTTCAACTGTATATGCGGTATAGATACTTTCCTGTCAGTCAATGGAAGAAGCTTCTCACCGAGGTTGTTGACAGAAGTTTATACTCAAATAATGTTTTCTGTGTAAAAGTGTCTGTTTGCTAAATTGACATGGAGTTATTTCCATGCAATGTTTCTATGTAGAGTTTATTTTTTGCATGGGCCATTAATGAGCTATGTCAGTGGTGTAGTGCCTGGAGAAGTGTGTACTCTAATTTAGCAAAAAAATAATCCTAACCGGCTCGTCCGGCAAAGGGAAGGCCAACCCAACCTGTACTTTGCAAGTAGGCTAATAGTAGGCCTCCAATTGAAACCCACATTAGGCTGTCAGTTAAGTCAGAAATTCAGAGGTTTTTAAAAACAACAAAATTGGGTGTTCTAAGTCCACAACAATGCGTGAACCACATCGGGATGACTTGAGGTCTGGGGAAAAAGACATTTTTATTTTTCATGTAGTTTCCCTTTAATTAAACTGTGCTGCAGGCACCTAGCAATGTTGTGTGGTTAGTATTGTTTCTGTAGCGCACATGAGATGGAGTTTGCAAAATAAATGGACACTGGATTGATGCAAATAATCATGGTATCATTCTGCCAGGTAGGCATAGGCTACTTTGTAGTTTGTGAACATTTAATAAAGATGGTTTCTGGGAAAGCCTTTCCATCTACCAGAAGATGGTTAGGTCTATTATTAGCATCACTATTTTTTTCCTGTTCATTGAATGAAACCTGGATATTTTACTTCATATTATGAGGCATGTCTTTGCTTCAAAGTAACCTATAGCAAAAATACCACCATAGAAACATGGCGGCAATTATTTTCTTGTATACGCTGTCCTGTTATTTCATTGTCTGGCAGCCAAAGACATTATGCTAGTCATATATCAACCCATAATAGTTCATTCATCTTTAGATCTTCCCTCTTTCTAAATTTATAGCAGATATTTCCATCTCTGTCTATGAAACTGCTTGCAACCGCTTGTATGTGCATGGTGTTTTCCCGCAATTGCATTTTGTAACATTTCCGTGAAGCCCCACTGGCCGTGTGCCTATTGCTGCTCTTACAATGTGAAGAAATATTAGTTTATCAACATTTTAAGCTAAACATTCTGATCTGTTCCATCAACGTTATTAATTGATACGGCCTATTCCACCACCACACTACTTCGATACGCATCGTGGGGATTAAGAAGTGAGTATATGCAATGCCGTATACTTGTGTATACCCATAACTACACTATTGGGCTATGTTGACTCTCTTTTTAAATGGTGTGTTATTTAATTTCTCCATCTCTGCTCTCCTGGTATCTCAGAGGGCTTTTTGTTAGTTGGTGTGTGTTGGTTTCCTCTCCATACCGGACTGTCTGTCTGTTTGACAAAGTAGCTGTTTGGGTAGGGCTGAAATGCCATTCTGCAGCCCATGACCCAAATTAGAGCCCTCAGGGGTGGCAGGAAGGGCGTGAGGGGTTGAGGCAGGGGGGCTAGAGGGGGGCATAATTACTATTGAGAGGCTCAGTGGACAATACACCACCAACCTACCCAAGCTCAGTAGGACATCTGCCCCCATACTTAGCTAGCTAGAGGGTGGGAGGTCAATTTGGGTGAAATTGCTCAAACAAATCAATATCTTCCCCTTTCACCCTCAAAGCTCTCATGTCTATTGGTGTGTGTATTGTTAAAAGAGAGGTAGGGAGGCTGTGGATGACAAGCACAGGCTAGTGGGACAATGCAGACATTAATAATGTGGGAAGTTGTAAGGGATACTAGTGAGAGAGAGAGAAGTGAAAATCTATGTCAGGCTTGATGAGCGGGAGGGATAGGATAGGAACGCAACTATTTCAGTTCCTATGGTGTGGATTTCTGTGGGGTGGTGAGATCCAATCACTTTTGAGAATAAGCCCAGTATGTCACATAGTCCTAGGAAGGGCGAGAGTGTGCCAGGGGGCTTGTTGGTGTCCCAAAGGTGTTTGTGTGTGTCTGTTTGAATAAAAGGGGGTGTTAGTGGACTTTTCCCCACAGCAACTCTCTCTCGCCCTCTCCGCTTTCAGCTATACCACCCCCAACCCCCCTGAGCCCTTTCCCACTGTTTTAATAACACAGAATTAACACTATACTAATGTGTCCATACTGTTATTTTCATGTTATAGACACTACTAAGATACGAGGTGTTCATATGTTATACACACTATACAGTGCATTCAGAAAGTATTCAGTCCCCTTGACTTTTTACACATTTTGTTACGTTACAACGCTATTCCAAAAATTGATTAAATAAAGGTTTTCCCTCATCAATCTGCACACCATACCCCATAATGACAAAGCGAAAACAGGTTTGTAGAATAAATAAATGTATTAAAAATAAAAACAGATTCAGACCCTTTTTTATGAGGCTCCAAATTGAGCTTGGGTGCATCCTTTTCCATTGATCATCCTTGATGTTTTTACAACTTGATTGGAGTCCACCTGTGGTAAATTTAATTGATTGGACATGATTTGGAAAGGCACACACCTGTCTGTATAAGGTCCCACAGTTGACAATGCATGTCAGAGCAAAAACCAAGCCATGAGCTCAAAGGAATTGTCCGTAGAGCTCAGAGACAGGATTGTGTCAGCACAGATCTGGGGAAGCGTACCAAAACATTTCTGCACCATTTGAAGGTCTCCAAGAACACAGTGCCCTCCATCATTCTTAAATGGAAGCCGTTTGGAACCACCAAGACTCTTCCTAGAACTGGCTGCCCGGCCAAACTGAGCAATCTGGGGTGAAAGAACTTGGTCAAATACCAATGGTTACTCTGACAGAGCTCCAGAGTTCCTCTGTGGAGATGGCAAAACCTTCCAGAAGGATAACCATCTCTGCAGCACTCCACCAATCAGGCTGATATGGTAGAGGGGCCAGACAGAAGCCACTCCTCAGTAAAAGGCACATGACAGCCCGCTTGGAATTTGCCAAAAGGCACCTAAAGGACTCTGACCTTGAGAAACAAGGTCTGATGAAACCAAGATTGAACTCTTTGCCCTGAATGCCAAGCGTCTTGTCTGGAGGAAACTTGGCACCATTCTTATGGTGAAGCATGGTGGTGGCAGCATCATGCTGCAGGGATGTTTTTCAGTGGCAAGGACTGGGAGACTAGTCAGGATCAAGTAAAAGATTAACTAAGAAAAGTACAGCGAGATCCTTGATCCTCAAATCCAGGCTGTATCACATCCAGCCGTGATTGGGAGTCTTATATGGCGGCGCACAATTTGGCCCAGCCTCGTCCGGGTTTGGCCTGGGTAGGCCGTCATTGTAAATAAGAATTTGTTCTTAACTAACTGACTTTCCTAGTTAAGCAAAGGTCACACACACTACCATAGTTATTTTGTTGCCATTTATTTTGTTGGCATTATGTCCCCATTTACCAGTAAAACCATAATCAAAACCTATTTCTTTCACGTACTTGGAATGCCGCTTGGGTCCATTTGATGTGTCAAATAAGCTTGTTGACCAATCAGGACCTGAATATGCACATCACATAATAATTTAACACATTCATACATTTTTTTACGTAGTTATTACACTCACTCGTATTTCATATGTCACAACGATTCATCGATACCTATGCTATGATGTTGGTAAAGTTGTCTCGGGCACCTATAGTATTGGTCATTAAAAAAAAAAAAAACTTAGCTCATGGATGCAATCAATGTTATTCCCCAAAAACATAGCAAAACGCTATATAGTTAGCTAGCTACACTTATTATTTGATTAATGGTGGTCGGACCCATCTATGTGAAGCTAGCCACAATAGTGGACTTTGTTGTTATCCTTCAAAACAAATGTATGTAATTGACAGTGATGCAAATGAATACAAATAGTAGAATTATGCCGCAGTTAAATAGATCAAGCTAAACGAGGTTGGAATGTTATATAAAAATCAACAAAAGACGATTTGTTGATTTGACAAATCTGTTGAAATCACGCTGGATGTATTATACTTTAGAATTGCATTGGGGCATACTTATTTCACTGCATAGCCTTACCTATTGGTTGTGGATCAATGACATGGGTTATCAGTCTACTCAGTGACACCCAGAGAACTTTAGCGTTGTAGCGGGACTCTGTGAATTGAGCCACATTTATTGCCATCCCATGTGTATTGAACACTATTCCTGAGGAAAAACAATACTGCGTGGATGTTTTAGAGTCTGATAATTCTGAGGAGGATGTTGGGAAAAAAATATATTGGGTATTGAGTAAACTGACACCCAATTTCATTGATCCCCAATCCTTAGGTAAAACTGTACACTGCAATATGAATGTCAATACACACAATGGGCTGACTGGGGAGGTGATTTCACAGTCACAGTCCCGCGACAAGAGCTACAACGCTAATAATTGCATAGACTCTTCACAGCCATTTCATTGCTTCACGTTCCAACCTTGTTTAACATGATCTAGTCTAAATATGGCAAGACAACACCAATTTGTAACATTTCGCATCCCTTTCAAATGAGGTACGTTTATTTTGAAGGCAAATCGCAAATTCCACTAATGATTTAGGAATCCTTATTGTGTCTAGCTTTACAACACACAACGCAGTCCAGTAGAGCCTCACTAGCCAGATGAAGCTAGCTGGCTGCTTATGACATTAACTTTGGGCAACAGGGTTAAGTAGCTGGCTAGCTATTTATTTTCATGAACTGAAGTTCAATTTCAATAGGCGAACAAATGCCTACCCAGCTAATACTTACAATGATTTCTAAATCGTTCCTAAGAATAATGAAAATGACTGCAGTTTCTACTGGTCATTGTTTTCATGGTGGTTGTATTGGAGCTAGCTAGATAACAAACTAAAGCTAGCTACCCCAGAAGTTGTGGTCGATGAATTAATGCTTTATTATCAACGTGGTATTGTAAACACATCGTTCGTGGCCGGTTTTTGCTTGTCTGCAGGCTTTTTTGTACAGCTTTGACAGTGCTACTGATAGTAGTGGCGCTTGGCTTGCACGTGCACATTCAGAACACACAACATTATTTAATAGAACCGTGTTATTTGACGAGTCAAATTAAAAGCGTATTTAATGCGTCAAAGTGTAATTTGACGTGTATATTTTTGACACGCGAAGACCCAAACGGTGTTCCATAGTATGGAGTGAAGCAAATAGCAGTGACGCTATTCATGTGTAACTCCGGTAGGCGAAAGCCAACATTGTCCACGGTTGTCAAGGGCAAAGAACTCAAAAGTGGAAATCTTTGGAATTATCTCGCTGAAATGTTATTACTCTTTCAAATGACTGCTCGACTTGTTGATTGCTCGAGGTTTTCTGTGGCATCAGAAAACCTACCACAAATTTTCTGTGGCATCAGTATCATCTCTAGTGTTTAGTCATGACAAGGCCCTCTTCAGGTTGAAATACTGTCGTGCAGATGTTGTTGTTGTTGCAACATGCTCATGCAGAGCCAAAGCATTAAGTGTGGAATGTAAAAAAAAAAAAAAAAGTTTTTAAATTACCCACTCCGACACACGCACATGCAATCTCTGAAATTCACTATTATTCTCTCTTCCGCTCTCAGGTGTGTGTCGGGTATCCTCTCTCCTACTCTCAATATTCCTTCTGTTCCTTTTGGATTCATTGGGCTGCAGTGTGAAATCCTGAGTGACACTTTAAGTTGTTAAATGTCGGTGAAGATCAGCCCTGCATCTCTATCAGAGAGAGACACTTGGAGGACAATATTTCAGAGCCAGAGAGAGAAGAGTGGATCCACTCTGAGGTGTTTACTAGATCCATACTAGCCTAAATATCCTGATAGGTTGTAGATAAGTCTAATAGTGCAACACCAGGTTAAACTTTCAAGGGAGGACTCCGAACAGTGGGGGGGGGGGCATTTGTGACTATTTTTTTCTCTCGTGTTCTCTCCCTCTGGGGTTAGTCCTTATCTGATTGAATCACATTTAAAACCGTTACCATAAAGTTGCGGAGGTGGAGAGACTGTTGTAACTCACGGAAACGCCTTTGGCCTATTACAGCTACTCATGTCCCTATGAGTGTCCTCTACCCAATACACACCCCACCTTGGGCACTATTTGTACTTGGATGTTGTTGTTACTTGTTTTTGTTTGTGTTCAACTCTCTTATTGCAGACATGTCAGACACCATACATAATGATTGACTGTCACCACAGATTTAGTGCAATGAGTAGAGGGCAGTAAACAATTGTGTGGCATAGACACTGCTACCAGTTGGCACTGTTCTTCTCTATTGTCCATGCGGCAAACAAGAACACACAAGGTTGATGGAAGGGGAATGTGTGGTCAGACCCTGCCCAGTCAGAGGTGCTCCTCTCTGGGGTTAAGAAACCACATTTGGCCCCTTTGTGAGAAAAGGGCTGGAATTTATTCTGACTTGATTAAGAACCCAGTCCCAGATTCTCTCTACTTTCTCTGTTGTCCCTCTATATATAGTAGCTCTATGTATAGACCGACCCCCGACTCCTTGGTATGACAGGACAGCACCTCATGGATTCATCTTGACAAGATCCGGGTGAAATCCCCTTTAACCTCTGATGACCAAGCTATGAGAGGAGAGGTCTGTCCATGGCACTCTTACGGCTCCCACAGCACTCCTTTAGCACTTCATATCAATATCAGAGTTGTTTATCTGTCATATAGCTCATATAAAGTTTATGGACTTAAGATTTTAAGTGACAGTTGTGATTGACATGTTGTTTAGTAGTGTAAGAGAACTCTTAGTGTGGGTGAACATCTAGAGATTTGAGAAAGTGAACTAGGCTTGGCCCACTCATGTTCTCTGCATTCTATGTGCCCTTGTCTGTAAGTATATATGCTCTGCTGTGTGTGTATATTTTAATTTGGGAAAGTATATGCTTGGAGTGGTTCGGAATGACCCTCAGAATCCCCCTGGAATCTCCAGGGCTACTTATAGGGAATGCTGGACTTGGCAAAGCTGTTAGGGGAGCTATTATATGACTTCCTAAACATCATGTCTCTATGGATATCACTGTCATGGAAGACCTGAAGAGGTGACAGTTATATTTATGAGTTGGGGGAAATGAGGTAGGAAGAAAGGAAGGAGGAAAGTAATGAATGGATGGAGGGAGTGAGAGATGGAGAGAGGGGAAAAAAAGTCAGATGGAGAAAGGAAGAGGGTGAGAAACAAAAGAGGAGAGGGACACAGGGAGAAAGAAAACAAGGGAGGGGTAGGGGAGGTCAAGAGCTCACAGGCCAGGCCATTGTCCTGAATAGAGCTGAATTAAATTACGTCATGATTTAGACTGAGTCTCTCATCAGTAGCACTCAACAAGGGGGAAGGGCTCCCTCCATTTCTCCCTCCTTTCTTATCCTTATCCTCTTTCTTCTCTATTTTGTCTCTATCCATCTTAACTTTTTTCTCTCCTTTCATTGGGCTCAGACAGATTTGATAGATTAGATATGAATGCGGGAGCTGCTTGTGGATGTTTGTTATTTTGGCGGGTGGATCATGGTGGTAGGTAGAGTGGATGAGGTGTGCATGGAGTGTGTGTGTGTGTTTGGGGGGTCCTTTGTGTAGTGAGGGGGAGAGAGAAAAGGGAGAGATCGAGAAAGAGAGGGCTGCAGCTGCTCTATACAGACCTGATTCTATCTGTGTCATCTGCTGACTACGAAGGCACATAAGTCTCATACAGCAGCCATAGGACATCTGACTGTCAGTCATCCTTCAGAATCAACTATATTCGCCAAATACATTTGCATGTACAGGAATTTGACTCGTGAAATGGTGCTGCCACAACAAACAGAATATACGGACAGACGAACAGAATATACTGACAAGACAGAGACACAGAATCAACACAATTCACATACAGTATGTACACAACAACACAGCAAAAAAACTATGGACTGCACTATGAACTCTCTAAGCTATGTTATGAATTGTGCCTGTATATACAGTATGAAGAAATTAGGCATTTTACAGGATGATGTGCAATAGAGTAAATATACTGTGTAAATAGGGTCTTTTTAATTTTTTTAATTTAACCTTTATTTATCCACGTAGGTCAGTTGAGAACAAGTTCTCATTTACAACTACTACCTGGCCAAGATAAAGCAAAGCAGTGCGACAAAAACAACAGAGTTACACATGGAATAAACAATAAACAAGCCAATAACACAAACAAGTCAATGACACAGTAGAAAAATAAGAAAGTATATATACAGTGTGTGCAAAAGGCATGAGGAGGTAGGCAATAAATAGGCCATAGGAGCGAATAATTACAATTTAGTAGATTAACACTGGAATGAGCAGATGATGTGCAAGTAGAGATACTGGTTTACAAAAGAGCAGAAAAGTACATGTAAACAATATGGGGATGAGGTAGGTAGATTGGGTGGGCTATTTACAGATGGACTATGTACAGCGATGGGTTAGCTGCTCAGATTGCTGATCTTTAAAGTTAGTGAGGGAAATGGAAGTCTCCAGCTTCAACGATTTTTGCAATTCGTTCCAGTCACTGGCAGCAGAGAACTGGAAGGTAAGGTGGCCAAGTGAGGTGTTGGCTTTGGGTATGATCAGTGAGATATACCTGATGGAACGTGTGCTACGGGTGGGTGTTATCGTGACCAGTGAACTGAGATAAGGTGGAGCTTTACCTAGCATAGACTTTTTTAGGGAGCGTTTGACAGAGATGAGGGGTGTTTTTTAATTGTTATTTATTTATTTATTTGACCCCTTTTTCTCCCCAATTTCGTGGTATCCAATTGTTTTAGTATCTTCTATCTTGTCTCATCGCTACAACTCCCGTTCGGGCTCGGGAGAGACTAAGGTTGAAAGTCATGCGTCCTCCAATACACAACCCAACCAAGCCGCACTGCTTCTTTACACAGCGCGCATCCAACCTGGAAGACAGCCGCACCAATGTGTCGGAGGAAACACAGTGCACCTGGCAACCTTGGTTAGCGCGCACTGCGCCCGGTCCACCACAGGAGTCGCTGGTGCGCGATGAGACAAGGTCATCCCTACCTGCCGACGCTAGGCCAATTGTGCGTCGCCCTACGGACCTCACGGTCGCGGCCGGTTACGACAGAGCCTGGGCGCGAATCCAGAGTCTCGGATGGCACAGCTGGCGCTGCAGTACAGCACCCTTAACCACTGCGCCACCCGGGAGGCGAGGGGTGGTTGTTTGACCGCGGACCCATAGCGGATACAGGCAATGAGGCAGTGATCGCTGAGATCCTGATTGAAAACAGCAGAGGTGTATTTGGAGGGCCAGTTGGTCAGGATGACGTCTATGAGGGTGCCCTTGTTTACAGATTTAGGGTTGTACCTGGTGGGTTCCTTGATGATTTGTGTGAGATTGAGGGCATCTAGCTTAGATTGTAGGACTGCCGTAGTGTTAAGCATATCCCAGTTTAGGTCACCTAACAGAACAAACTCTGAAGCTAGATGGGGGGTAATCGATTCACAAATGGTGTCCAGGGCACAGCTGGGAGAGGAGGGGCGTCGATAGCAGGTGGCAACAGTGAGATACTTTTTTTCCGGAGAGATTCATTTTTAAAATTAGAAGTTTGAACTGTTTGGGTATAGACCTGGTAAGTGTGATAGAACTTTGCAGGCTATCTCTGCAGTAGATTGCAACTCCTCCCCCTTTGGCAGTTCTATCTGGATGGAAAATGTTGTAGTTGGGTATGGAAATCTCCAAATTTTTGGTGGCCTTCCTAAGCCAGGATTCAGACACGGTAAGGACATCAGGGTTGGCGGAGTGTGCTAAAGCAGTGAGTAAAACAAACTTAGGGAGAAGGCTTCTGATGTTAAGATGCATGAATCCAAGGCTTTTTCGATCACAGAAGTCAACAAATGAGGGTGCCTGGGGACACGCAGGACCTGGGTTTACCTCTACATCACCCAAGAAACAGAGGAGGAGATGGATGAGGGTACGGCTGAAGGCTATCAGAACTGGTCGCCTAGAGCGTTGGGGACAAAGAATAAAAGGAGCAGATTTCTGGGTGTGGTAGAATAGATTCAGGGCATAATCTGCAGACTGGTATGGTATGGTGGGGTGCGGGTACAGCGGAGGTAAGCCCAGGCACTGAGTGATGATAAGAGAGGTTGCATCTCTGGGCATGCTGGTTATAATGGGTGAGGTCACCGCATGTGTGGGAGGTGGGACAAAGGAGGTATCAGAGGTATGATGAATGGAACTAGGGGCTCCATTGGAAACTAAAACAATAATAACTAACCTATTGAGATTAACTAAATGTATATTATGCTATAACATTAAGTTTCATTGTGCTTCTGTAACTCATAGCACATTTATATAAGTGTTAACGTGTTATGAAGCATCAGTACTTGTGGATAGAGTTGATGGAGCACATGACGGTTCTGAAGGATGGTGAATCTCACACATGAAATGTGTGACTGAAGTAGACTTGTAACAGTGCCTTCAGAAAGTATTCACACCCCTTGACTTTGTCCACATTTTGTTGTATTACAGCCTGAATTTGAAATGGATTAAATTGAGATTTTGTGTCACCTGCCTACACACAATACCCCATAATGTCAAAGTTGAATTTTGTTTTTTAGAAATTTCAACAAACAAATTAAAAAATAAAAGCTGAAATGTCTTGAGTCGATACGTATTCAATCCCTTTGTTATGGCAAGCTTAAATAAGTTTAAGAGTAACAAGTCACATAATATGGACCGTGTGCAACAATAGTGATTAACATGATTTTTGAATGACTACCTCATCTCTGTACCCCCCCCCACACACATAATTATCTGTAATGTCCCTCAGTCAAGCAGTGAATTTCAAACACAGATTCAACCACAAAGACCAGGGAGGTTTTCCAATGCCTTGCAAAGAAGGCCACCTATTGGTAGATCGGTTAAAATAAAATAAAAAGCAGACATTTTTTATATTTCTTTGAGCATGATGAAGTTATTAATTACACTTTGGATGGTGTATCAATACACCCAATCACTACAAAGATACAGGCGTCCTTCCTAACTCAGTTGCCTGAGGGGAGGAAACCACTTGGGGATTTCAACTTAACGCCAATGGTGATTTTAAAACAGAGTTTAATGGCTCTGATAGGAGAGCACTGAGGATGGATCAACAACATTGTAGTTACTCTACAATACTAACCTAATTGACAGAGTGAAAAGAAGGAAGCCTGTACAGAATAAAACTATTCCTAAATGTGAGAAGGAAACCTGTACAGAATAAAACTATTCCAAAATATGTGTCCTGTTTGCAATAAGGGACTAGGGTAAAACTGAAAAGAAATTAACTTTGTCGTGAATACAAAATGCTATGTTTCGGGCAAACACAACACATCACTGTGTACCACTCTTCATATTTTCAAGCATTGTGGCGGATGCATCAGGTTGTGGGTATGCTTGTCATCGGCAAGGACTATGGGGTTTGTATAGATAAAAATACATTTAATAGAGCTAAGCACAGGTTAAATCCTAGAGGAAAACCTGGTTCAGTATGCTTTCCAACAGACCCTGGGAGACAAATTCACCTTTCAGCAGAACATTAACCTGAAACACAAGCCCAAATATACACTACCGGTCCAAAGTTTTAGAACACCTACTCATTCAAGGGGTTTTCTTTATGTTTTACTATTTTCTACATTGTAGAATAATAGTGAAGACCTCAAAACTATGAACTAACACATATGGAATCATGAAATTTAAAAAAAGTTACAGCCACCTTTTGCCTTGATGACAGATTTGCACACTCTTGGCATTCTCTCAACAAGCTTCACCTGGAATGCTTTTCCAACAGTCTTGAAGGAGTTCCCACATATGCTGATCATTTTCCTTCACTCTGCAGTCCAACTCATCCCAAACCATCTCAGTTGGGTTGATGTCTGGGGATTGTGGAGGCCAGGTCACCTGATGCAGCACTCAATCACTCTCCTTGGTCAAATAGCCCTTACACAGTCTGGAGGTGTATTGGGTCATTGTCCTGTTGAAAACAAATGATAGTCCCACTAAGCTAAAAAACAGATGGGATGGCGTATTTCTGCAGAATGCTGTGGTAGCCATGCTGGTTAAATGTGGTTTAAATTCTAAATAAATCAGACAGTGTGAGTGTCACTAGCAAAGCACCCCATCACACCACCACCTCCATGCTTTATGGTGGGAAATACACATGCGGAGATCATCCGTTCACCCACACTGCATCTCACAAAGACTGCGGTTGGAACCAAAAATCTCCAATTTGGACTCCAGACCAAAGGACAAATTTCCACCGGTCCAATGTCCATTGCTCGTGTTTCTTGGCCCAAGCAAGTCTCTTCTTATTATTGTTGTCCTTTAGTAGTGGTTTCTTTGCAGCAATTTGTCAACTAAGGCCTGATTCACGCAGTCTCCTCTGAACAGTTGATATTGAGATGTCTTTTACTTGAACTCAGTGAAGCATTTATTTGGGCTGCAAATAGGTACCTCTGGTCTTCCATTTCTGTGGCGGTCCTCATGGGAGCCAGTTTTATCATAGCGCTTGATGGTTTTTGCGACTGCACTTGAAGAAACTTTAAGAGTTCACGCAATGTTCCGTATTGACTAACCTTCATGTCTTAAAGTAATGATGGACTGTTGTTTCTCTTTGCTTATTTGAGCTCTTCTTGCCATAACATGGACTTGGTCTTTAACCAAATAGGGCCATCTTCTGTATACCACCCCTAACACAACTGATTGGCTCAAATAAATTTAAGAAGGAAAGAAATTCCATAAATGAACTTTTAAGAAAGCATACCTGTTAATTGAAATGCATTCCAGGTGACTACCTCATGGAGCTGGTTGAGAGAATGCCAAGAGTGTGCAAAGCTGTCAAGGCAAAGGGTGGCTATTTGAAGAATCTCATATAAAATATATTTTGATTTGTTTAACACTTTATTTGGTGACTACATGATTCCATATGTGTTATTTAATAGTTTTGATGTCTTCGCTATTATTATACAATGTATAAAATCTTAAAAATAAAGAAACCCTTAATTAGTAGATGACCGGTAGTGTACACTGGAGTTGCTTACCAAGGCGTTGAATGTTCGAGTGGCCTAGTTAGTTTTGACTTACATTGGCTTGAGGAACAACCAACTTGAAAGATTTTGAAGAAGTTTTTAAAGAATAATGTGCAAATATTGTACAATTCAGGTGTGCTCAGCTCTTAGAGACTTGCCCAGAAAGACTCACAGCTGTAATCGCTGCCAAACGTGATTCTAACATGTATTGACTCAGGGGTGTGAATACTTATGTAAATTAGATATTTCTCTTTCATTTTCAATACATTTGCTAAAAAATGTAGGCCTGGTCTTTGTCCTTATTGAGCCACTGGTTCACTGTGTTGCTGTTCTGGCAGGAAAGGAAGAGCTCACAGAACTAATACCCAGTCTAATCCTTAAACACACACAGACACACAGACTTAGACATGCACACACAACTGGAGAAACAGTACCAACTCTGAGGCTTTAGGCCTGTAATTAGAGAGAATTTACACAGATCAGGTTGAACATAATCTGGGCTGAAGATAACACCAACCCCCCCCCTGCCCACCTCACTCACACTCTCTACTTGTTCTAGTCACATTTTACCACTCACACAGAGTTTGGGTGTGCAGTGTGCAAGCGCGTGTGTAACAGGTTAGGTGTGTCCCGAACAGGGGGTCTGGAAGGTGCAGGGAAAGGGTTGGGTAAACAGAAGTAAGGAAGTCTTTGTCTGTTGTTTGGTTTTCACTAGGGGTAGAGACACATGGTTTCTTTGTGAATGGTGCTGGCCCATGTCTAATGGCTATAAGGAGTCGCACTAAAACCATTAGCTCAGTTAGCATTATCTCAGGGGTGATGAACCAAATGCATGTAAGAAACACACACACGAAACGCACAGAGTTCTTCCAATTTCATGGGTGTAAGTACCGTGGAGTGGAGAAGCGTTGAGGTTGCCTCTCACCTGACTCCCTCCACTGAGAAAAGTGGACGTAGTCTTCCAGCTGATGGTGAAACTCAAGTCACTGCATTATTTCTGCCTCATGTACCAATTAATGTTGTTTCTCCTATGACCATAGAGAGTGAAATATTATTTGATATTAGACACAAGCTGCTAATAAATTAACTTTACTATACTCATTCATTGCAGCTGCAGTTCTGGTTGTAGTATGAGTGGAAGTAGGGAGAATGCACATTGTATAAGTCCCACAGTGCATGTCAGAGCAAAAACCAAACCATGAGGTCGAAGAAATTGTCCGTAGAGCTCCGAGACAGGACTGTGTCGAGGCACAGATCTGAGGAAGGTTACCAAAACTTGTCTGCTGCATTGAATGTCCCCAAGAACACAGTGGCCTCCATTCTTAAATGGAAGTTTGGAACCTACAAGACTCTTCCTGGAACTGGCCGCCCAGCTAAACTGAGCAATTGGGGGAGAAGGGCTTTAGTCAGGGAGGTGACCAAGAACCTGATGGTCACTCTGACAGAGCTCCAGAGTTCCTCTGTGGAGATGGTTGTCTTTCTGGATGGCGCTGCAGGTTCTCCCATCTCTATCAGGCCTTTGTGGTAGTGGCTAGGCGGAAGCCACTCCTCAATGAAAGGCACATGATAGCCTGCTTGGAGTTTGCCAAAAGGCACCTAAATGACTCTGACCATGAGAAACAAGATTCTCTGGTCTGATGTGAGAACAAGATTGAAATCTTTGGCCTGAATGCCAAGCGTCATGTCTAAAGGAAACCTGGCACCATCCCTACGGTGAAGCATGGTGGTGGAAGCATCATGTTGTGGGGATGTTTTTCAGTAGCAGGGACTGGGAGACTAGTCAGGATCGAGGGAAAGGTGAACTGAGTAAAGTACAGAGATGAAAACCTGCTCCAGAGTGTTCAGTACCTTAGGACAATGACCCTAAGCACACAACCAAGACAACACAAGAGTGGCTTCGGCACAAGTCTCTGAATGTCCTTGAGTGACCCAGCCAGAGCCCGGACTTGAACCCGATTTTAACATATCTGGATAGACCTGAAAATAGCAGCTCAGAGATCCTCCCTATCCAACCTGACAGAGCTTGAGAGGATCTGCAGAGAGGAATGGAAGAAACTCCACAAATACAGGTGTGCCAAGCTTGTAGCATCAAACCCAAGAAAACTTGAGGCTTTAATCGCTGCCAAAATTGCTTCAACAAAGTACATAGTAAAGGGTCTGAATACTTATGTGATTTCATTATTTTTTTTATACATTTGCAAGAATGTCTAATGTTTTTTGCCTAGTCATTATGGGGTGGTGTGTGTAAATTGATGGGGGAAAAACAATTTAATCAGTTTTAGAATAAGGATGTAACATAACAAAATGGGGTCTGAATCCTAATGCACTGTATACATTTTAACCATTTTCCATCCCAAAAATGTTGAATAAGATGGAAAGTAGATGGAAAAGGGGTCTTAGAAAACATTACCAGAAAAGTCTTAAAAGGTATTAGAAATACATCAAAACACAACTAAGAGCAACACTTTTATATTATTTGCCTTCTGTAAGTTTAATAAACATTGCCTTGTAATTCCGTTACCAAAAACCCATATAACAATTACAGGTAGACCTGCTAATTATTTATATATCATTTTTTGTGTTTTATTTACTGATATCAAGTTTGATTAAAACTCGTAATTCTGTTACCAAGTCGGAATTACTGAAATTGATTTGGCTACAATGGGAGTTTTCACAGTCGGTACAATCACACTCTCGCCCTTCTTTCTCCATGTAATGTCACCTCTCCCAGCTCTTACTGACTCCTACCATGATACCTACCAGCTAACCTCTTTCCATTTACTGTAACAAGCATCCTCAACCACTGAGCACCAACCAATACATACATGAACGTTTGAATTTAAAAAAACATTTGGTCAGTCCGTCCTGGCAAGACCAAATCTGAACCAATCATAGATGTTTGTTTTTGCATGATGTACAGTAGAAAACAATACAGAACAGTAAAGAAAAGTAGAGTACTGTAAAATCACCCCCTTGGCCCTCCATTTGCACAAGTGTCCCAAAGCTGAGGGAATGAAAATGATCTAGGGTGTAGGGGCGAATTGGAATCCCATAAGGCACAGCGTTATTGTTGAGTTTCACACAAAATATTGGAGTGGCGTGCCTAATTATATGATACAAGCATTAATTTGTCTGATGGTGAGACTTGACACATGTCAAATATGAAATACCTCCCAAATTAAATGTTTAACTAAAATTAAATGTAACTGAGGTTTATATTTTGTAAAACGACAGGGGATTTTTGTTGATTTTAATTTTATGTTCGTCAGCAACATGTGATGACAGAGGGCCCTCAAGGGCAAGTTGGTAGGGGCAAGGCGGTGGTTTGGGATTCATACCCCTTTCACTTACTCACTCTCTCTCTGTTCTCTCTCTCTCACTCTCTCTCTGGTCTCTCTCTCTCTCTGGTCTCTCTCTCTCTCTCTCTCTCTGGTCTCTCTCTCTCTGGTCTCTCTCTCTCTAGTCTCTCTCTCTCTGTAAATGACTTAGTGTGGTCATCATCGCTTGTTAGAGTGCTTATTTTTGTGTGTGTTTAAAGCCTTCTGGCCATGGTGTGAGTTGAGGACATGATTGTGGTCAGTTTCAGTTAGACTGGACACCACACTCTCACGACTGTGGTGTGGCCTGTTTTTCAGTTGGAATCCTAAACCATCAAGGGACATGAACAAGGTGTGGGTTTTCTACTTTGGCCTTTCTGCTGAGAGAGATGAGAGAGACGAGAGAGAGAGCGAGAGAGCGAGGCTTCCAGTGTCTAGTTAAACTGTGTCCTGGCAAGCTTGCCACTTGGAATCCAGATAGGGACACTGTGGGAACATAAAGGGGTTCACTTTTTGTTGTTTTATTAGGATGGTTGAGTATTAACAATTTTTACTCTGAACTTGATGAGAGGACAAGGATAAACGGTCTCAATTCTCACACTTCCTTTTCTCTCCCTCTCTCGCCTCCTTCTTTCAGACGATTACACGGATGCCCTCCCTCCTCTCCCAGAGATTCCGGATGCTGGCTCGGTCCTGAGCTCAGTGGGCGTTCCGGGCCGCTTTCGCCACTCCGACATCCACCACACCCCTCTACGCTACTGCTCCGCCCACAGCATGGACTCCTCCCCAGACAGTGCTGAGCGCCCAATCAGCTACGGCTCCACCTCTTCCTCCGCCTCCTCCAGGGACAGCCACTGCTCACTGGGCAGCCGCTCCACTTTAGGCCCCTCCCCTCACTGTCACCCCGCTCCTGACCGGGACTCCGGAGCGATCCGGTTGGAGCTGGTTCCAGCCAGGCAGCTAGGATGTGGGGATGAGGAGGAAAGGAATATTGGAGGGCCAGATGCAGGAAAAGGGACTGTTAGACAGGTGTCTGCCCAGACCCCCCAGTCAGACACCAAGGCTGGGGAGAGGAGCTCCCCAGGGCCCAGGGTGCAGTATGTGGACAGGGTGGTTCAGGAGATAATGGACACTGAGAGGACCTACGTACTGGACCTGCAGAGCATCGTACAGGTAAGGAGCATGGTACCACACAACACCACTGGGGAGACGCATACATAGTACTTATCCTTCTTACAGGAGTCTGTCCAGTACTGGGAGGAACATGGTACCACACAACACCACTGGGGAGACACCAGCTATCACTAAACCTACATACAGCACAGGGGTACATTTTCTGACTGTTAGGTGAGATGCAAACAGTAGGAAAGCGCATGCAGTGTTTCCCTACTCCAGTCCTCCAGTACCCCCAACAGTACATATTGTTGTTGTAGCCCTGGACAAGCACACTGCTGGAGATGAAACCCTGTTGGGACTGCTGGAGGACTGGATGGAACACTGCAGTGTAGCAGGACACATACTAGTATATTACAGAACAGCATCATACCAGTCAGGACCTGTGTAAGAAAGAACGGGGTCAAGATGTGTCCAGAGTGTTCATAGACAACACCCATAAACAGGAGAAGTTGATTTGGGTGGAAGAGTTGTCGTCAGAGTTCTCAACCAGCAAGAAACTGGTCCTTTCAGAAAGAGATAGGGGGTGGGTGAGTTGTCAGAGAAACTGTATCCTCATCCCTCCCACCTTGTCACAGGGACCAAGATGGATGTCCCTACCCCCACCATCCCTCCTCGCTCCATTCAGGGTGAGGAGAATAGGAATGGGAGAGCGGTGCTGTAGGAAGAGGGATTTAGAGCTGTAATAACAATGTCTAAAGTAGGTTAGCTAAACACTGAGCAGAGATCGCTTTAAAGACGTATACTCCCCTTAGACGTGGACCTCCCTAACTACTCAACAAGACCCCTTTATCAGATCTATGCGGCCGGACACCCACTCTTCCACTACACTTTTAGACAGGACCATAATTTACCCCTTTCTCCTCCCTTATTGATGTCAATCTCTGTTAAGACTTCCAACATTTACGCTCTTCATCATCAGTGGATTACATTCAGAGCAGACTGCCCTGCTATATCTAGTGCTTGTCAGTAGGTCCCATTAAGTGGGTGTAACACATCGCACTCATTCACCATCATATTCACCACCACCAATGTACAGTATAGTGCTACTATCCACCGTGGCCACTCGCCATCAGAGCTGTCACCCTCCACCCATTACCCAGAATCCCTTGCGTGGTGCTTTCCGCAGGGTTAGAGGGGGTGATTGCCCAAACACAAATAATTAACCAGACTCCTGTGGGCTCACCTGCGCTCCATCTGTCAACGACGGACGGTGATGTGGCCTGCACAAGCAGTGTGTTTTGTATTGGTATGTGCATATATGTGTGTAGTGGTTTTTGTGTGGGTGTGTGGCACATAATGCATGTATATATATACAGTGCATCCCATCAAGATACACACAATACCCCATAATGACAAAGTGAAAACATGTTTTTAGAAATGTTTTCAAATAAAAAACAGATACCTTCTTTGCATAAGTGTTCAGATTCTTTGCTATGAGACTCGATATTGAGCTCAGGTGCATCTTGTTTCCATTGATAATCCTTGATGTTGCTATAATTTGTGGTAAACTCAATTTATTGGACATCATTTGGAAAGGCACACATCTGTCTATATAAGGTCCCACAGTTGACAGTGCATGTCAGAGTAAAAACCAAGCCATGAGGTCGAAGGCCAAGCAATGAGGTCGAATGAATTGTCCGTAGAGCTCCGAGACAGGATTGTGTCGGTGCAGCAACACTCCCCATCCAACCTGACCAAGTTTGAGAGGATCTGCAGAGAAGAATGGCAGAAACTCCCCAAATATAGGTGTGCCAAGCTTGTAGCGTTATACCCAAGAAGACTTAAGGTTGATGTGCGTCAACAAAGTACTGAGTCAAGGGTCTGAATACTTATGTAAATGTACTATTTCAGTTTTTTATTTTTAATACATTTGCAAAAATGTCTAATTTTTTTGCTTTGTCATTATGGAGTATTCTGTGTAAATTGATGAGCGGAAAAAACAATTCAATACATTTTAGAATAAGGCAGTAATGTAAATAAATGTGGAAAAAGTCCAGGGGTCGGAATACGTTCCAGATGCACTGTAACTGTATGTGAGTAGTACATGGTAGATGCACCCTACATACAGTGGGCCAAAAAAGTATTTAGTCAGCCCCCAAGCTTTGGGGCTGTTTTTCTGCGAAGGGACCAGGACGACTGATCCATTTAAAGGAAAGAATGAATGGGGCCATGTATCGTGAGATTTTGAGTGAAAACCTCCTTCCATTAGCAAGGGCATTGAAGATGAAACGTGACTGGGTCTTTTCAGCATGAGAATGATCCCAAACACACCGCCCGGGCAACGAAGGAGTGGCTTCGTCAGAAGCATTTCAAGGTCCTGGAATGGCCTAGCCAGTCTCCAGATCTCAACCCCAAAGAAAATCTTTGGAGTGAGTTGAAAGTCTGTGTTGCCCAGCAACAGCCCCAAAACATCACTGCTCTAGAGATCTGCATGGAGGAATGGGCCAAAATACCAGCAACAGTGTGTGTGAACCTTGTGAAGACTTACATAAAACGTTTGACCTCCGTCATTGCCAACAAAGGGTATACAACAAAGTATTGAGAAACTTTTGTTATTGACCAAATACTTATTTTCCACCATAATTTGCAAATAAATTCATTAAAAATCCTACAATGTGATTTTTCTGGAATTTTTTTCTCATTTTGTCTGTCATAGTTGAAGTGTACCTATGATGAAAATTACAGGCCTCTCATCTTTTTAAGTGGGAGAACTTGCACAATTGGTGGCTGACTAAATACTTTTTTGCCCCACTGTATGGTGGTCCTACCCTGGCTGAATAACTGTGTTTTAAGCAGCATATCAGGCTTCTCCAAACAATCTCACAGAGAAACCTGGAGAATGCCTTTCATCCCATTCCCCCTGCTCTAGTCCCGGACATGGGACACACCTTTCATCCCATACCCCCTGCTCTAGTCCCGGACACGAGGTTTTGGTTTTAGGGATGATCAGTGAGATACACCTGCTGGAGCGTGTGCGTTGCCATCGTGACCAGTGAACTGAGATAAGACCTGGAGCCAGTGGGTCTGACGACGAACATGTAGTGAGGGCCAGTCGACTAGAGCATACAGGTCGCAGTGGTGGGTGGTATAAGGTAGTTTAGTAACAAAACGGATGGCACTGTGATAAACTGCATCCAGTTTGCTGAGTAGAGTATTGGAAGCGAAAGCAATCCAAGCGTTTGTGTATATTTATCGATCACTAGACAAAACATTATGAATACCTAGCATCAAAGGAGCTTGGTCACGAAAATCAGAAAAGGAGTAAAATGAATCGCTTACCTTTGATGATCTTCGGATGTTTTCACTCACAAGCCTCCCAGTTACACAAATGTTCCTTTTGTTCCATAAAGATTATTTTTGTATCCAAAATACCTCTGTTTGTTTGGCGCGTTATGTTCAGAAATCCACAGGCTCGAGCGGTCACGACAACGCAAATAGTATGTCCACAGAAACATGTCAAACGTTTTTATAATCAAACTTCAGGTTGTTTTTAAAATGTATAATCGATAATATATCAACCGACACTGTCTCTTTTTCAGTAGGAGAGGGAGAGTCAATGGCTGCCCCACTCTGCTGCGCAAGCAAAACTCATGGGATCACCCAGCTATCCACCAACACCATGTTTTCTTTCTCGCTCATTTTTCTAAATAAAAGCCTGAAACTATGTCTAAAGACTGACACCTTGAGGAAGCGATAGGAAAAGGAATCTGGTTGATATCCCTTTAAATGGAGTGAAGGCAGGCTATGGAACATGGAGCTTTCAAAATAGAAGCCACTTCCTGGTTTGATTTTCCTCAGGTTGTCGCCTGCAATATCAGTTCTGTTATACTCACAGACCACACTTTGACCGTTTTGGAAACTTTAGAGTTTTCTACCCTAATCTGTCAATTATATGCATATTCTAGCATATGGGCCTGAGAAATAGGCCGTTTACATTGGCAACGTTAACATATCCAAACATAAAAATAGCGCCCCCTAGCTGAAAGAGGTTAAATAATACAAAAACAAAGTGTTGGAGAAGAAAGTAAAAGTGAAATATGTATCATGTAAGAAAAGCTAACGTTTAAGTTCCTTGCTCAGAACATGATAACACATGAAAGTTGGTGGTTCCTTTTAACATGCGTCTTCAATATTCCCAGGTAAGAAGTTTTAGGTTGTAGTTATTATAGGAATTATAGGACTTTTTATCTCTATACGATTTGTATTTCATATACCTTTGACTATCGGATGTTCTTATAGGCACTTTAGTATTTCCAGTGTAACAGTATAGCTTCCATCCCTCTCCTCGCCGCTACCTGGGCTCGAACCAGGAACGCATCAACAACAGCCACCCTCAAAGCAGCGTTACCCATGCAGAGCAAGGGGAACAACTACTCCAATTCTCAGAGCGAGTGACATTTGAAACGCTATTAGCGCGCACCACACTAACTAGCTAGCCATTTCACATCACATCGTTACACCAGCCTAATCTCGGGAGTTGATAGGCTTGAAGTCATAAACAGCGCAATGCTTGAAGCATTGCGAAGAGCTGCTGGCAAAACGCACTAAAGTGTGGTTGAATGAATAGTTACGAGCCTGCTGTGGCCTACCATCGCTCAGTCAGACTGCTCTATCAAATCATAGACTTAATTATAACATAATAACACAGAAATAGAAGCCTTAGGATCCGGAAACTATCATTTCGAAAACAAAATGTTTATTCTTTCAGTGAAATACGGAACCGTTCCGTATTTTATAGAACGGGTGGCATCCATAAGTCTAAATATTGCTGTTACATTGCACAACCTTCAATGTTATGTCATAATTACGTAAAAATTCTGGCAAATTAGTTCAACGAGCCAGGCGGCCCAAACTATTGCATATACCTTGACTCTGCATGCAATGAACGCAAGAAAATTGACACAATTTCACCTGGTTAATATTGCCTGCTAACCTTTCTTTTAGCTCAATATGCAGGTTTAAAATATATACTTCTGTGTATTGATTTTAAGAAAGGCATTGATGTTTATGAATAGGTACACGTTGGAGCAACGACAGTCCTTTTTCGCGAATGCGCACTGCATCGATTATATGCAACGCAGGACACGCTAGATAAACTAGTAATATCACCAACCATGTGTAGTTATAACTAGTGATTATGACTGATTGTTTTTTAAAATAAGATGAGTTTAATGCTAGCTAGCAACTTTCCATGGCTTCTTACTGCATTCGCGTAACAGGCAGGTTTCATTGTGAGGCAGGTGGTTAGAGCATTGGACTAGTTAACCGTAAGGTTGCAAGATTGAATCCCTGAGCTGACAAGGTAAAAATCAGTTGTTCTGCCCCTGAACAAGGCAGTTAACCCACCGTTCCTAGGCCGTCATTGAAAATAAGAATGTGTTCTTCACTGACTTGCCTAGTTAAATAAAGAGAAAGAAAAAATCGGCGTCCAAAAATACCGATTTCCGATTGTTATGAAAACTTGAAATCGGCCCTAATTAATCGGCCATTCCGGTTAATCGGTCGACCTCTAGTGATCAGGCTCAGACTAGGCTGTGTTGATTGACAACCCAAACCCTAAACATGATCCTGGACTCTTACTGTGACTCCACCAACCACCATTATCCTAAATTAAAGCCAAAACTCTAACCCCCAAACTACTGTATAAGACAGTAGTTTTGGAATTGTTAGTTAGATTACTTGTTGGTTATCACTGCATTGTCGGAACTAGAAGCACAAGCATTTCGCTACACTCGCATTAACATCTGCTAACCATGTGTATGTGACAAATAAAATTTGATTTGATTTGGCCCTAAACCATTGCACTGAAACCCCCATATCTGCCCTTTCACCCCTAAATCCTCCAAACTGTCTCCTCTTACCTCAGAACCTTGACCCCTGATTCTATTTTACAGAATGATTCTGTCAGAGTTTACCCTCTGGGAGTGGATGACCACACCAAACAATCTAAGAGTGTTGTGTGTGTTAGAGAGGGGGAGACTCAGGTTGGCTACTTTGTGTGGCCTGCAGATAAACAGTTGAAGTCGGAAGTTTACATACACCTTAGCCAAATACATTTAAACTCAGTTTTTCACAATTCCTGACATTTAATCCTAATAAAAATTCCCTGTCTTAGGTCAGTTAGGGTCATTACTTTATTTTCAGAATGTGAACTGTCAGAATAATAGTAGATTATGGTTGGCGTGTTTTGTTCAGAAATCCACAGGCTCGTGCAGGACATGACGGGCAGACAAATTCCAAATAGTACCCATAAAGTTCGTAGAAACATGTCAGTTTTTTAATAATCAATCTTCAGGTTGTTTTTACAATAAATATTTGTTAATATTTCAACCGGGCCGTAGCTTTTTCAATAGGAGAGAGAGAGAAAATGTCTGCTCCAAGCTGTTGCGCATGTAAAACTCTGCTGGCACCCAGCCATCCACTGACACGATGTGATCCTTCTCGCTCATTTTTCAGAATAAAAGCCTGAAACTATGTCTAAAGACTGTTAACACCATGTGGAAGCCATAAGGAAAGGAATCTGGTTGATATCCCTTTAAATGGAGGGAAGGCATGCAATGGAACAGGGAGATTAGTTTCTCTTAGGCACTTCCTTGTTGGATTTTCCTCAGGGTTTCGCCTGCAATATCAGTTATATTATACTCACAGACAATATTTGGACAGTTTTGGAAACTTTAGTGTTTTCTATCCTAATCGGACAATTATATGCATATTCTAGATTCTGGGCCTGAGAAATAAGCAGTTTTATTTGGGTTTGTTTTTCATCCACACATCAAAATACTGCCCCCTACACTCAACAGGTTAAATTATTTAATTTGAGTAAAACTTTTTGCGTAGCCTTCCACAAGCTTCCCACAATAAGTTAGGTGAATTTTGGCCCATTTCTTCTGACAGAGCTGGTGTAACTGAGTCAGGTTTGTAGGCCTCCTTGCTCGCACATGCTTTTTCAGTTCTGCCCACAAATTGTCTATAGGATTGAGGTCAGGGCTTTGTGATGGCCACTTCAATAACTTGACTTTGTTGTCCTGAAGCCATTTTGCCACAATTTTGGAAGTATGCTTTGAGACCTTGTCCATTTGGAAGACCCATTTGCGACCAAGCTTTAACTTCCTGACTGATGTCTTGAGATGTTGCTTCAATATATCCACATACTTTTCCTACCTCATGAAGCCATCTATTTTGTGAAGTGCACCAGTCCCTCCTGCAGCATAGCACCCCCACAACATGATGCTGCCACCCCCGTGCTTCACGGTTGGGATGGTGTTCTTCGGCTTACAGGCCTCCCCCTTTTTCCTCCAAACATAACAATGGTCATTATGGCCAAACAGTTCTATTTTTGTTTCATCAGACCAGCGGACATTTCTCCAAAAAGTATGACCTTTGTCACCATGTGCAGTTGCAGACCGTAGTCTGGCTTTTTTATGGCAGTTTTGGAGCAGTGGCTTCTTCCTTGCTGAGCAGCCTTTCAGGTTATGTCGATATAGGACTCATTTTACTGTGGATATAGATACTTTTGTACCCGTTTCCTCCAGCATCTTCACAAGGTCCTTTGCTGTGGTTCTGGTATTGATTTGCACTTTTCGCATCAAAGTACGTTCATCTCTAGGAGACAGAATGCGTCTCCTCACTGAGCAGTATGACGGCCAGACTTGTGGAGGTCTACAATTTTTTTTCTGGGGTCTTGGCTGGTTTCTTTTGATTTTCCCATGATGTCAAGCAAAGAGGCACTGAGTTTGAAGGTAGGCCTTGAAATACATCCACAGGTACACCTCCAATTGACTCAAATTATGTCAATTAGCCTATCAGAAGCTTCTAAAGCCATTACATAATTTTCTAGAATTTTCCAAGCTGTTGAAAGGCACAGTCAACTTGGTGTATGTAAACTTCTGACCCAATGGAATTGGGTGAATTATAAATGGAAATTACTTGTGTCGTGCACAAAGTAGATGTCTGAACCGACTTGCCGAAACTAGTTTGTAAACAAGAAATTTGTGGAGTGGTTGAAAACGAGTTTTACTGACTCCAAGCTAAGTGTATGTAAACTTCCGACTTCAACTGTAGAATGTACTTATCCCATCTGTCAATGAGATCGAGAGGAGAAACAGGATGAGGGAGAGACAGTTTGTGTGTGCGCATGCGCGCGCGGTACCATGTCTGTGTACGCGTGGAGAGAATGCTGAGGCGTATAATCACTATTGGTAGCTGAACATGTCATGACTGATGGCTGAGATGGTGAGATAAGATACTGTCTGAACAGACACAGCCTCAGTTCCTTAAACACTTCTCTACAAGCCTCTCACCAGTGTATCCTATCCTATTAGCTTTGGACACTGTCCATCTGTGAATACTGTAGGCCCTTAGACATTTTGCTGTGCTTGTCAAACAGCCATCTGGACAAAGAGGAGTACCCACTGAATAGTCTCTAGTTAAGACTATCACGTGGACTGGGACATGTTTTGTATTGCGTCAGATGAAAATATTGATGAATACGCTGATTCGGTGTGCGAGTTCATTAGAACGTGCGTCGAAGATGTCGTTCCCATAGCAACGATAAAAACATTCCCAAACCAGAAACCGTGGATTGATGGCAGCATTCGCGTGAAACTGAAAGCGCGAACCACTGCTTTTAATCAGGGCAAGGTGTCTGGTAACATGTCCGAATATAAACAATGCAGCTATTCCCTCCGCAAGGCTATTAAACAAGCTAAGCGTCAGTACAGAGACAAAGTGGAATCTCAATTCAATGGCTCAGACACAAGAGGCATGTGGCAGGGTCTACAGTCAATCACGGACTACAAGAAGAAACCCAGCCCAGTCACGGACCAGGATGTCTTGCTCCCAGGCAGACTAAATAACTTTTTTGCCCGCTTTGAGGACAATACAGTGCCACTGACACGGCCTGCAACGAAAACATGCGGTCTCTCCTTCACTGCAGCCGAGGTGAGTAAGACATTTAAACGCGTTAACCCTCGCAAGGCTGCAGGCCCAGACGGCATCCCCAGCCGCGCCCTCAGAGCATGCGCAGACCAGCTGGCCGGTGTGTTTACGGACATATTCAATCAATCCCTAAACCAGTCTGCTGTTCCCACATGCTTCAAGAGGGCCACCATTGTTCCTGTTCCCAAGCAAGCTAAGGTAACTGAGCTAAATGACTACCGCCCCGTAGCACTCACTTCCGTCATCATGAAGTGCTTTGAGAGACTAGTCAAGGACCATATCACCTCCACCCTACCTGACACCCTAGACCCACTCCAATTTGCTTACCGCCCAAATAGGTCCACAGACGATGCAATCTCAACCACACTGCACACTGCCCTAACCCACCTGGACAAGAGGAATACCTATGTGAGAATGCTGTTCATCGACTACAGCTCGGCATTCAACACCATAGTACCCTCCAAGCTCGTCATCAAGCTCGAGACCCTGGGTCTCGACCCCGCCCTGTGCAACTGGGTACTGGACTTCCTGACAGGCCGCCCCCAGGTGGTGAGGGTAGGCAACAACATCTCCTCCCCGCTGATCCTCAACACGGGGGCCCCACAAGGGTGCGTTCTGAGCCCTCTCCTGTACTCCCTGTTCACCCACGACTGCGTGGCCACGCACGCCTCCAACTCAATCATCAAGTTTGCGGACGACACAACAGTGGTAGGCTTGATTACCAACAACGACGAGACGGCCTACAGGGAGGAGGTGAGGACCCTCGGAGTGTGGTGTCAGGAAAATAACCTCACACTCAACGTCAACAAAACTAAGGAGATGATTGTGGACTTCAGGAAACAGCAGAGGGAACACCCCCCTATCCACATCGATGGAACAGTAGTGGAGAGGGTAGCAAGTTTTAAGTTCCTCGGCATACACATCACAGACAAACTGAATTGGTCCACTCACACTGACAGCGTCGTGAAGAAGGCGCAGCAGCGCCTCTTCAACCTCAGGAGGCTGAAGAAATTCGGCTTGTCACCAAAAGCACTCACAAACTACTACAGATGCACAATCGAGAGCATCCTGGCGGGCTGTATCACCGCCTGGTACGGCAACTGCTCCGCCCTCAACCGTAAGGCTCTCCAGAGGGTAGTGAGGACTGCACAACGCATCACCAGGGGCAAACTACCTGCCCTCCAGGACACCTACACCACCCGATGTTACAGGAAGGCCATAAAGATCATCAAGGACATCAACCACCCGAACCACTGCCTGTTCACCCCGCTATCATCCAGAAGGCGAGGTCAGTACAGGTGCATCAAAGCTGGGACCGAGAGACTGAAAAACAGCTTCTATCTCAAGGCCATCAGACTGTTAAACAGCCACCACTAATATTGAGTGGCTGCTGCCAACACACTGTCATTGACACTGACCCAACTCCAGCCACTTTAATAATGGGAATTGATGGGAAATTATGTAAATATATCACTAGCCACTTTAAATAATGCTACCTTATATAATGTTACTTACCCTACATTATTCATCTCATATGCATATGTATATACTTTACTTTACATCATCGACTGCATCCTTATGTAATACATGTATCACTAGCCACTTTAACTATGCCACTTTGTTTACTTTGTCTACACACTCATCTCATATGTATATACTGTACTCGATACCATCTACCAATTTGTAAGTCGCTCTGGATAAGAGCGTCTGCTAAATGACTTAAATGTAAATGTATGCTGCTCTGTACCATCACTCATTCATATATCCTTATGTACATATTCTTTATCCCCTTACACTGTGTATAAGACAGTAGTTTTGGAATTGTTAGTTAGATTACTTGTTGGTTATCACTGCATTGTCGGAACTAGAAGCACAAGCATTTCGCTACACTCGCATTAACATCTGCTAACCATGTGTATGTGACAAATAAAATTTGATTTGATTTAAGTAGGTGGGTTAAGACTGGACTGGACTGAAGTCAGGGAGAAGTGGGCTGTGGGCCCAGTTGTTTTACTAGATTAGAATGCTCTTTGTCTAAAGCAGATTGAATGTGTGTTGAATTACGTGTGAGAAGTGTATGTGGTCTCAAAATGTTTACGATGCTGTGTTTTTATAAGTGGAGAGTGTGTTCATAGTGCGTGTTGGTGGGGGGTTGGTAGAATGACGCCAGGGAGCATGTCAGTCATACTGTCCCTCTCGCATGACTTGTTGAGATATTCCTCAAAACACTTTGATGTGGGGTTCATAACTAACCTTGCTCTCCCCTTGTCTCTGTCTGTCGCTGCCTCTTGCTGTCCCTCTCGCTCTCTTTCCATATCTCTCTGTCGCGGTCTCTCTCTCTCTCTTTCTCTGTGTCTCTGTCTGTGTGTCTGTTGCTCTCGCTCACTTTCACTCAATTCAATATGCTTTATTGGCATGAAATATATTCTGTAATTGGCAATGTATTTCAAAAACCATACATTTAGAAGTCAAAAGTACAATTGCATAAAGTCACATACATTCTTTCTCAAAAAACATATTTTTCTCTCTCTGTAGGATTACCTGGAGTGTATCAGTAACCAGTCTTGTCTGGCACTGAGCTCAGAGGAGAGAGGCTCTCTATTCGGGAACATCCAAGACATCTACCACTTCAACAGGTACACACACACACACACACACACACACACACACACACACACACACACACACACACACACACACACACACACACACACACACACACACACACACACACACACACACACACACACACACACACACACACACACACACACACACACACACACAGAGTGCAGTATCCAAAGAATCTACAGAATGAGGACAGTTTGTCTCACCTGTCGATGTGTGAGGGGGCCAGTGACCAATCAACGTTTTGTCCATCTGAGGAGTGTATGTTCAAAACCATCAGGTCTGCTGGAGGCATCGTCACTCAGACTGTCAGCTGTCACATAAAGACACACAGCAACACAGGGAGGGAGAGAAAAACCTAGGGAGAATTCACATAGTGAGGGAGTTTGGTTTGACACAAACTCCTTACAAACCGTCACAATGACCTCATTCCCTAGACATGTAACAATGGCTACACCAGTTGACCATATATCCATCAACCAATAAGAACACACACACACACAACCTATTTCAATTCACGGAAGTGACTTTCTGTTGTAAGCTGAGTACCCTAGGACCTAATACTGTGTCCCAAGTTATATTTGTTCCTGAACATTTTTGCTGTTTATAACAAAGAGCGGTTTGGTAAGTGTGTAACTCTCAGTTTGTATTCCAATGATTGAATTACGTGTGTGGTGTGCAAGTGGTTAAAGTACTGATATGCTGATGTGATCATTTTTGGGGTTTACAGAGATCTGCTTCATGACCTGGAAAAGTGTAATTCGGACCCTGTGGCCATTGCAGAGTGTTTCGTAGCCAAGGTAGGTCTCTTTCTCTTCTTTTCTTTTTCTTTCTTGTTGAAGCCTGTCTGAACAGCTGGTTCGGAACAAAAAGCACTCCAGAACATGTAACACACACAACATTATTTAGGTTACAAACTAACCAAAATTGTACTTCATCATACTGACAGAGAAGCACAATTTCTGAGGAAATTTAAAGGCCGGCAAAATGTCTAGTCACCATTTACTGGTGAGGGCTAATGGTAATACTTCAACACCTGAGATAAAAAATATTCTCCTCTCGTTTCTCTTATCCCTCTCTCTCTCTCTGTGTGTGTGCGTGTGTGCGTGTGTGTGCGTGTGTGTGCGTGTGTGTGCGTGTGTGTGCGTGTGTGTGTGTGTGTGTGTGTGTGTGTGTGTGTGTGTGTGTGTGTGTATATAACTGTGTTTGGTCTTTCCAATCCTTTTCTACATTAAATGATTCTATTTCATGATAACTGCATACTAACACTTACTCAACAGACATATCTCTACCAATACCACCATAAGTACACAGTAATCTGGACATGCACAAACACACTAGTCATTTCACTGCGGTCTGTGCCAGTGTATACGATAGTGCTCTTGTTGAATTTGTATAGTTACCCAGTTCATGCTCCACATATTCATCATCCCCATACCACAATAAATCACTTCAAAAGTATTCATACCCCTTGACTTAATCCACATGTTGTTGCTTTACAGTCTGAATTCAAAATTGATTTGGCAACAACTCTGGTGGACATTCCTGCAGTCAGCATGCCAATTGCACGCTCCCTCAAATCTTGCGACAACATTGTGTTGTGTGACAAAACTATATATTTTAGTGTGGCCTTTTATTGTCCCTAGCACAAGGTGCACCTGTGCAATGATCATACTGTTTAATCAGTTTCTTGATATGCCACACCTGTCAGGTGGATGGATTATCTTGGTTAAGGAGAAATCCTCACTAACAGGGATGTTAACAAATTTGTGCACAACAGTTGAGAGAAAGACGTTTTTTGTGCGTATGGAACATTTCTGGGATCTTTTATTTCAGCTCATGAAACATGAAGCTGACTTTACATGTTGCGTTTTATATTTTTCTTTAGTATATTTTACAATACACTATTAATGAATCAAGGGCTTCCGTGGTTTGTTGGTGGCCTTATCACAGTCACTTTACACATGTTAAATGTGTGTTTACTTACATATTTAGTACAGATTCAATCCTGCACACTCTTTTGATTGCAGTTATCCAAAGTAGTGTGTGCCATCACTGTTACATGACCATACAATAGAGGTTGCGTGCGTTTAGAAACGTTCCCTGATTATTGTAGTGTGTGTGTGGGTCATGAATTGGTGTTGGGTCAGTAGCCAGACAACTGCCTGGAAACATTTGTTCATTGCAGACAATCCCCCCCAACTTAGTCACAATTCTGCAAAGCGTTTGAAGGAGTGAAAAAACAGACCATAAATCCCTAACCCCCCTCCTCCTCTTGGAGGTAATCGTCTATCTGTCCTTATGTTCCTTACCCTGCTTTCAGTGAAATGTGTTGAGTAAGCAGCCTAGTCTTTATGGGTCCCTACATGCTGACTGCACCACTGTTGCGCAATTAAATCAAGATCATAATGTTTTATCATCTGGTAGAAAACAATCTTTCCTCTTCAGTCCTCTTCAGCGTTTAGCTGATCTCCTAACCCATAGCTCCTCTCGCCAGTCTAGACCCCTCAGCGTGCCAGCCGGTCGATACAGAAGCAAAACCAATTACTATATAACATCCCATAATGGTTTAGTCCTATCATAATAATGATGAGCAGCACAGTCTGATGTACTATATCTAAATCTATGGTACCTCAGCAGAAATCCTCAGGTTCCGTCTCTGCCTTGCTGTTCTGAGATTATCTAAACTTCACTATTAATTAGGGATGGGGGATTTAAACAATTTCACTGTTCGAATAGTATCCTGAATTGTTGCATATTCAAAGTACATGTTGTGTGTGTAGCGAGCAGACGGAAGGAGAGAGATGCCAAGAATAGCTAACTTGTAGCAACCACAATGTTATTTATCATCCCATATAACAGTGCCTGTCTTGACTGGAGTAGCCTAGAGAAGCTAGCTAAATAGCAAAGCCAGCCAGCTATAGCTAGCCAGGCTAATTGAGGCCACATGCTGTGCTTTCTCTCCAACCCCATTTAGATAAAACAACAGCTATACTGATTGGTTGGTTGTTATAGCCTACTCCTTCTCATTTCACTAAGATTTGATTCCATCTTGTATTGCAGTGAACTCTCACTCCACTTGCTACACATTTATCTTGAGCCTCTTTGGCCAAGATAAACAACAAGCTACGCACGTGAAGGCACCATGCTTGTCATAACTACGTTGGAAAGGTTTTTGTTTTATTTAATTAATCATTAGAAATGTCATGGTACATCTTTGAATGTAACAACGTCACATGGATATTTGAATCTAATTTAGAAAACACCTTTTCAGTGTTAGAATCTGTTTAAAATGGGAATATATAAACATTCCCGTAGAAATGAATATTAGAACACAAATGTCCCTACTATTAATCTATATCTATGTTATATCAGGAGTGATTGGTAATGTAATTTAGAAAATGTCCTCACAGATCAAAGATGAGCAGAAATTACAGATTCCATCTCTGCCTTGCTGTATTATCAAATGTTATTTGTCACCGACGTTGGACTCTGGAGCAGTGGAAACACGTTTTCTGGAGTGATGAATCACGCTTCACTATCTGGCAGTCTGAAGAACAAATCTGGGTTTGGTAGATGGCAGGAGAACGGTACCTGCCCGAATGCAGGTTGTTATGCGCCGAATACAACGGGTGTAAACCATACAGTGAAATGCTTACTGACAAGCCCTTAACCAACAATGCTTTAAGAAGTTAAGAAAAAAAGTGTTCAGTAAAAAGAAATAATATATATATTTTCATACAGGTGAAGGCGGACGTTTTACATACACCTTAGCCAAATACATTTCAACTCAGTTTTTCACAATTCCTGACATTTAATCCTAGTAAAAATTCCCTGTCTTAGGTCTGTTAAGATCACAACTTTATTTTAAGAATGTGAAATGTCAGAATAATAGTAGAGATATATTTCAGCTTTTATTTATTTCATCACATTCCCAGTGGGTCAGAAGTTTACATACACTCAATTAGTATTTGGTAGCATTGCCTTAAAAAATTTAAACTTCCCCCTGACAGAGCTGGTGTAACTGAGTCAGGTTTGTAGGCCTCCTTGCTCGCACACACTTTTTCAGTTCTGCCCACAAATGTTCTGTAGGATTGAGGTCAGGTCTTTGTGATGGCCACTCCACTACCTTGACTTTGTTATCCAAACATAATGACGGTTATTATAGCCAAACAGTTCTGTTTTTGTTTCATCAGACCAGAGGACATTTCTCCAAAAAGTACGATCTTTGTCCCTACGTGCAGTTGCAAACTGTAGTCTGCCTTTTTTATGGCAGTTTTGGAGCAGTGGCTTCTTCCTTGCTGAGCAGACTTTCAGGTTATGTCAATATAGGACTCACTTTACTGTGGATATAGATACTTTTATACCTGTTTCCTCCAGCATCTTCACAAGGTCCTTTGCTGCTGTTCTGGGATTGATTTGCACTTTTCGCACCAAGTACGTTCCTCTCTAGGAGACAGAACGCGTCTCCTTCCTGAGCGGTATGATGGCAGCGTGGTCCCATGGTGTTTATACTTGCGTATTATTATTTGTACAGATGAACGTGGTACCTTCAGGCATTTGGAAATTACTCCCAAAGATTAACCAGACTTGTGGAGGTCTACAATTTATTTTCTGGGGTCTTGGCTGATTTTCGTTTTGATTTTCCCATGATATCAAGCAAAGAGGCACTGAGTTTGAAGGTAGGCCTTGAAATACATCTACAGGTACACCCCCAATTGACTCAGACGATGTCAATTAGACGATGTCAATTAGCCTATCGGAGCTTCTAAAGCCATGACATAATTTTCTGTAATTTTCCAAGCTGTTTAAAGGCACAGTCATCTTAGTGTATGTAAACTTCTGAGCCACTGGAATTGGGATACAGTGAATTATGTGAAATCTGTCTTTAAACAATTGTTGAAAAATGTACTTGTGTCATGCACAAAGTAGATGTCCTAACTGACTTGCCAGAACTATAGTTTGTGAACAAGAAATTTGTGGAGTGGTTGAATACGAGTTTTAATGACTTCAACCTAAGTGTATGTTAACTTCTGACTTCAATTGTATATGTGTGTATATATATATGTATATGTATATATATATATATATATATATATATATATATATATATATATATATATTTTAAAACAAATCATTAATGAGCAGCAGTAAAATAACACTATGAGGCTATATTCAGGGGGTACCGGTACAATGTGCCTGTTAGTCTAGGTAATAGGTACATGTAGGTAGAGTTAAAGTGACTATGCATGGATAATAAACAGAGTAGCAGCGTAAAAGAGGGGTCTGGGTAGCCCTTCGATTAGCTGTTCAGGAGTCTTATGGCTTGGGGGTAGAAGCTGTTGAGAAGCCTTTTGGACCTTGACTTTGCGCTCCGGTACCGCTTGCCGTGCGGCAGCAGAGAGAACTGTCTATGACTAGGGTGGCTGGAGTCTTTAACAATTTTAGGGCCTTCCTCTGACACCGCCTGGTATAGAAGTCCTGGATGGCAGGAAGCTTGGCCCCAGTGACATACTGGGCCATACACACTACCCTCTGTGTAGTGCCTTGCGGTCGGAGGCCGAGCAGTTACCATACCAGGCAGTGATACCATGCTCTCGATGGTGCAGCTGTAAAACTTTTTGAGGATCTGAGGACCCATGCCAAAACTTTTCAGTCTCCTGAGGGGGAATAGGTTTTGTCGTGCCTTCTTCACGACTGTCTTATTGTGTTTGGACCATGATCGTTTGTTGGTGATGTGGACACCAAGGAACTTGAAGCTGTCAACATGCTCCTCTGATTGTGGACTCCACTTTTCCTGTAGTCCACAATCATCTCCTTTGTCTTGATCAGGTTAAGGGAGAGGTACTTGTCCTGGCACCACACGGCCAGGTCTCTGATGTCAGGGTTTCTACTGTGGTCCTTTGTAGCTCAGTTGGTAGAGCATGACATTTGACATGCCAGGGTAATGGGTTCAATTTCCGGGGCCACCCAATATGCTAAATGTATGCACGCATAAGTCGCTTTGGATAAAAGCATCTGCTAAATAACACACACACATACACACACACACACACACACACACACACACACACACACACACACACACACACACACACACACACACACACACACACACACACACACACACACACACACACACACACACACACACCTACATACTGTGTAAATGCCTGCTGTGGTTTAGGACTCAATCAGGAGGACCCAATGTACTGGATATACTTTGGTTGGTGTGTGTGCGTGCATGTGCGCAAACCAGTCAAAGGTTTGGACTCAAGGTTTTTTCTTTATTTTTACTATTTTCTACATTGTAGAATAATAGTGAAGACATCAAAACTATGAAATAGCACACATGGAATCATGTATTAACCAAAAAAGTGTTGACAAAATCTAAATATATTTTAGATTCTTCAAAGTAGCCACCCTTCCCCTGGATGACCGCTTTGCACACTCTCTTAACCAGCTTCGTGAGGAATGCTTTTCTAACAGTCTTGAAGGAGTGCCCACATATGCGGAGCACATGTTGGCTGCTTTCCCTTCACTCCGCAGTCCAATTCATTCAAAAATAATCTCAATTGGGTTGAGGACGGGTGATTGTGGAGGCAAGGTCATCTGATGCAGCACTCCGTCACTCTCTTTCTTGGTCAAATAGCCCTTACACAGCCTGGAGGTGTGTTTTGGGTGATTGTCCTGTTGAAAAACAAATGATAGTCCCACTAAGCACAAACCAGATGGGATGGCGTATCGCTGCAGAATGCTGTGGTAGCCATGCTGGTTAAGTTTGCATTGGTTCATAAATAAATATCTGACAGTGTCAACAGCAAAGTACCATCACATCTCCTCGTCCATGCTTCACGGTGGGAACCACACTTGTATACTCCTCACCAATGTCCAGTCTCTAGACACCAAGGTGGATGAAATTAGGACAAGGGTTGCCTTCCAGAGAGACATCAAAGATTGTAACATTCTCTGTTTCACGGAAACATGGCTCTCTCCGGATATGTTGTCTGAGTCGGTATAGCCACCAGATTGTGACTATTAGCCACCACTGTGACTATTAGAAACCTACCCTAAACAAAAACCATAGATGGATGGAAGGAATTTGTGCAACACTGAAAGCGCGAACCACTGCATTTAACCATGGAAAGAGGACTGGGAATATGGCTATGTAGTTATTAACAGTGTAGTTATTCTCTCTACAAGGCAATCAAACAAGCAAAATGTCGATACAGGGACAAAGTGGAGTTGCAATTCAACGGCTCAGACACTGTATGTGGCAGGATCTACAGGCAATTACAGACTACAAAAAGAAAACTAGCCACGTCAAGGACAACGACGAATTGCCAGACAAACTAAACAGCTTCTTTGCGTGCTTTGAGGATCATTTCAGTTCCACCGACACTGCTTGCTAACAAGGACTGCGGGCCCCCTCTCCTTCTCTGTAGCCGTCGTGAGTTAGACATTTAAACGTGTTAACCCTCACAGCGCTGCTGGCCCAGACCGCATCCCTAACCGGGTCCTCAGAGCATGCGTAGACGAACTGGCTGTTGTGTTTACGGACATATTCAATCGCTCCCTATCCCAGTCTTCTATCCCCACATGCTTCAAGATGGCCACCATTTTTCCTGTACCCAAGAAGGCAAAGGTACCTGAAATAATGACTATCGCCCCGTAGCACTCACCTTCTGTCATCATGAAATGCTTTGAGAGACTAGTCAAGGATCAGATCACCTCCACCTTACCTGCCACCCTAGACCCACTTCAGTTTGCATACCGCCCCAACAGGTCCACAGACGATGCAATCGCCATGACACTGCACACATCTGGACAATAGGACTACTTATGTTAGAATGCTGTTCATTGACTACAGCTCAGAATTCAACACCATAGACTATCCAAGCTCATCATTAAGCTGGAGTGTATATATACATACACACACTGAGCATGCACCCTTGTGGGGCCCCAGTGTTGAGGGTCAGCGAAGTGGAGATGTTGTTTCCTACCTTCACCCCCTGGGGTCGGCCCATCAAAGTCCAGGACCCAATTGCACAGGGCAGGGTTGTGTGTGTGTATATATATATATATATATATATATATATATATATATATATATATATATATATATATATATATATATATATATATATATATATATATATATATATATATATATATATATATATATATATATATATAGTTTGAGACCCATATATATATATATAGTTTGAGACCCATATATATATATATAGTTTGAGACCCATATATATATATATAGTTTGAGACCCATATATATATATATAGTTTGAGACCCATATATATATATATAGTTTGAGACCCATATATATATATATAGTTTGAGACCCATATATATATATATAGTTTGAGACCCATATATATATATATAGTTTGAGACCCATATATATATATATATAGTTTGAGACCCATATATATATATATAGTTTGAGACCCATATATATATATATAGTTTGAGACCCATATATATATATATATAGTTTGAGACCCATATATATATATATATAGTTTGAGACCCATATATATATATATATAGTTTGAGACCCATATATATATATATATAGTTTGAGACCCATATATATATATATATAGTTTGAGACCCATATATATATATATATAGTTTGAGACCCATATATATATATATATAGTTTGAGACCCATATATATATATATATAGTTTGAGACCCATATATATATATATAGTTTGAGACCCATATATATATATATAGTTTGAGACCCATATATATATATATAGTTTGAGACCCATATATATATATATATATATATAGTTTGAGACCCATATATATATATATATATAGTTTGAGACCCATATATATATATATATATGGTTTGAGACCCATATATATATATATATATGGTTTGAGACCCATATATATATATATATATGGTTTGAGACCCATATATATATATATATGGTTTGAGACCCATATATATATATATGGTTTGAGACCCATATATATATATGGTTTGAGACCCATATATATATAGTTTGAGACCCATATATATATATATAGTTTGAGACCCATATATATATATATAGTTTGAGACCCATATATATATATATAGTTTGAGACCCATATATATATATATATAGTTTGAGACCCATATATATATATATAGTTTGAGACCCATATATATATATATAGTTTGAGACCCATATATATATATATATATATAGTTTGAGACCCATATATATATATATAGTTTGAGACCCATATATATATATATAGTTTGAGACCCATATATATATATATATATAGTTTGAGACCCATATATATATATATAGTTTGAGACCCATATATATATATATAGTTTGAGACCCATATATATATATATAGTTTGAGACCCATATATATATATATAGTTTGAGACCCATATATATATATATAGTTTGAGACCCATATATATATATATAGTTTGAGACCCATTTATATATAGTTTGAGACCCATATATATATATATATATATAGTTTGAGACCCATATATATATATATAGTTTGAGACCCATATATATATATATAGTTTGAGACCCATATATATATATATAGTTTGAGACCCATATATATATATATAGTTTGAGACCCATATATATATATATAGTTTGAGACCCATATATATATATAGTTTGAGACCCATATATATATATATATATATAGTTTGAGACCCATATATATATATATATATAGTTTGAGACCCATATATATATATATATATGGTTTGAGACCCATATATATATATATATATATGGTTTGAGACCCATATATATATATATATATGGTTTGAGACCCATATATATATATGGTTTGAGACCCATATATATATATATATATATGGTTTGAGACCCATATATATATATATATATATATTTTGAGACCCATATATATATATATATGGTTTGAGACCCATATATATATATATATATAGTTTGAGACCCATATATATATATATATATAGTTTGAGACCCATATATATATATATATAGTTTGAGACCCATATATATATATATATAGTTTGAGACCCATATATATATATATATATGGTTTGAGACCCATATATATATATATATATGGTTTGAGACCCATATATATATATATATATGGTTTGAGACCCATATATATATATATATGGTTTGAGACCCATATATATATATATATGGTTTGAGACCCATATATATATATATATGGTTTGAGACCCATATATATATATATATGGTTTGAGACCCATATATATATATATGGTTTGAGACCCATATATATATATATGGTTTGAGACCCATATATATATATATATATATATAGTTTGAGACCCATATATATATATATATAGTTTGAGACCCATATATATATATATATATAGTTTGAGACCCATATATATATATATATAGTTTGAGACCCATATATATATATATATAGTTTGAGACCCATATATATATATATATAGTTTGAGACCCATATATATATATATATATAGTTTGAGACCCATATATATATATATATATAGTTTGAGACCCATATATATATATATATGGTTTGAGACCCATATATATATATATATGGTTTGAGACCCATATATATATATATGGTTTGAGACCCATATATATATATATATGGTTTGAGACCCATATATATATATATGGTTTGAGACCCATATATATATATATATGGTTTGAGACCCATATATATATATATGGTTTGAGACCCATATATATATATATATGGTTTGAGACCCATATATATATATATATGGTTTGAGACCCATATATATATATATATGGTTTGAGACCCATATATATATATATATGGTTTGAGACCCATATATATATATATATATGGGTTTGAGACCCATATATATATATATATATATATGGTTTGAGACCCATATATATATATATATGGTTTGAGACCCATATATATATATATATGGGTCTCAAACCATATATATATATATATATGGGTTGAGACCCATATATAGTGGATGAGTTCATTTACTTTTACAAGGGCAATATTTTATAGATCTGTTCTATTTCTGTGACTGGTTTGCTGTTTTTGGGTCACAGAGTACATGTTAGGATGGAGAGAGTGTGTGTATTAGGAGTGTGTGTGTATTGGTGGGACATCTGGTTGTGTTTAGCTGGCTCTCTGGTGGCAGACTGTTAGAGACTAAAGAGAAGCCTGCTCTTCAATTTACTGCTTTTCCCACGGAGAACCTCCAGGCAGTGTTTGTGTGTGTGTGTTCACACATACACGTGTACTATAGTATAGTATGTATGTATGTATGTATGTACACTAATAGTTTGTGTACACCTGCCTTTTTGAACATTTCATTCCAAAATAATGGGCATTAATATGGAGTTGGTCCCACCGTTCCACTCTTCTGGGAAGTCTTTCCACTAGATGTAGGAACATTACTGCGGGGACTTGCTTCCATTCAGCCACGAGCATTAGTGAGGTCGGTCACTGATGTTGGGCGATTAGGTCTGGCTCGCAGTCGGCGTTCCAATTCATCCCATAGGTGTTCAATGGGGTTGAGGTCAGGGCTGTGTGCAGGCAAGTCATGTTCTTCCACACCAATCTTGACAAATAATTTCTATATGGACCTCGCTTTTTTTCATGGGGGCATTGTCATGCTGAACCAGGAAAGGGCCTTCTCCAAACTGTTGCCACAAAGTTGGAAGCACAGAATCGTCTACAATGTCTTTGTATGTTGTTGCGTTTAAGATTTCCCTTCACTGGAACTAAGTGGCCCGAACCATTGAAAACAGCCCCAGACCATTATTCCTCTTCCACCGAACTTTACAGTTGGTTACTATGCATTCGGGCAGGTAGCGTTCTCCTGCCATCTACCAAACCCAGATTAGTTCTTCAGACTGCCTGATGGTGAAGCGTGATTCATCACTCCAGAGAACGTGTTTCCACTGCTCCAGAGTCCAACGTCGGTGAGCTTTACACCTATCGAGCCAATGCTTGGCATTGCGCATGTTGATCTTAAGCTTGTGTGCGGCTGCTCGGACAGTAAAACCCATTTCATGAAGCTGCTTACGAACAGTTATTGTGCTGACCTTGCTTCCAGAGAACATTTGGAACTCCGTGAGATGATTTGTACGCACTTCAGCACTCGCCGGTTCCGTTCTGTGAGCTTGTGTGGCTTACCACTTCGCGGCTGAGCCTTTGTTGCTCCTAGACGTTTCCACTTCACAATAACATCACTTTCAGTTGACTGGGGTGGCTTTAGCAGTGCAGAAATGTGATGAACAGACTTGTTGCGTCCTATGACGGTGCCACGTTGAAAGTCAGAGTTCTTCAGTAAGGCCATTCAACTACCAATGTTTGGCTATGGAGATTGCATGGCTGTGTGCTCGGTTTTATACACCTGTCGGCAACGGGTGTGGCTGAAATTGCTGAATCCACAAATTTGAATGGGTGTCTTCATACGTGTGTGTGTGGGCGCGTGCATGGGAGTTATTTTTGGTATGAATTGAAGGGTGTTGGGCTCTGCTGTATTTCTATAATTGTACCTTTGTGACTGTATGCCCGTGTGTGTTGATGGCATCACTTGTTCTCGAGTGTGTACGGTATATGTGTTTGTAGAGTAGGAGTGTTCATATGCAGAGCCACAGGAACCAGACAGCTCCCCAGTCATCTTTCCTCTGTGTTTATGATGCTGTTTCCTGTGATAGCTGTCCACTTCCTGTTTCTGGCCTAACCCAGAGTATTTATGGACACATGATGAACACAAGGACCAGGGCTATTATCAGTTACGCAACTCTAGGGTCATGTGAATGCTCGACAGCAAGTGGAGGGGGATGACAAAGGAAGGAGGGTATTGAGAGATGGAGAGGGATATGAAAGCTAGAGGGCTAGAGACGGAACATGAGAGAGGGAGAGATGGTAGAAGATATGTAATGGCATAAGTAGTGAGAGACTGTGATCAAGAGTGAAAGAGCGTGAACAGAAGAGACATTCAGCGTGATGGAGGTAGAGAAAAGGGGATAGGGAGGAGAGCGAGGTTCATTCCAGCTTTGATAAGTCATGCTGCCTCTGATGTCTTTGAAGTGCAGGGAGGCATGAGAGGTGGAAACGGACAAATTAAAGTGGTGGAGATGGGGAAATCAGTGTCCACAGCATATAGCGCTCAACATTGCCTTTTAAAGGGTCAATCAGAAGTTGCTACATACATTTTGGTACTCATAAATTAATGATATGTACCCACTGATTCTTCAAGATATTACTTATAAAGTCCTCATGAGCTTAGTTCAACTGTCGTACCCCATCAGAAACCAAAATATAAGCTTGTTTTATTCCAATGTTTGTACACAAAATAAATGTAAACAAACACTTGTATAGTATAGCTAGCCTCAAAACATGGTTAAAACTATACATGTGATATCATGGATGGTCAGTCCTTGCATCCATAGCTGAGAAGTTGAGAACTATGAATTTGAGTGGTTACATTTCTCCAGCCCCGTCCCTCAGCTTTTTACCAAAACGGGCGGAGAGAACGCTTTGTTACCGTTTCAACTGCTGATTGAAGCTTTAAGACATGGATACTTGTAATCAAGGTTCACTTTCATTCTTTGCCTTTAAACTGATGTGAGAGACCTCCTTAATCTATCCTCAGGAACGCTTGACCACTGACTCACCCAGTGTAACCTGCCCCCTTCCCCTTGACACAAACACTCCATTTACTGGAAACTCACTCACTCTTCCCTGTTGGCACACATTTTACAAGGTTCTAAAAATTGTCTAGTCAATAGAGGAATTTAGGTTGGTTCTAGGGAGAATAGTTTATTTCCTCCTGCTGCTGCTACTGGTATGAGTGATTTCAGGTACTGATGCCAATGTAACGTGAATGTAATTATTTGATCAGGGACTGATGCTAATGTAACATTAATGTAAATATTTTGTCTTTCTTTCCCAGAGTGAAGAGTTCCACATTTACACTCAGTACTGCACCAACTATCCAAGGTAAGCAACCTCAACTATGACTTCTGACACCAGATTATTTTATGGTACTTTTGTGGTAAAATCAAAGGCTATTGTCTATATATTTGGGTGGACAATAAATTTAAATTCTATATTTGGGTGGACAATAAAGTTAAATTCTACTTATGGGATAAGTTGAGCCATTTTTTACATTGTGCATCACTCTGTCAAGGGAAATATAGTATTCTTTCTAACAAAGTTATCTACATGTAACACTGTGTACAAAAAAATTAGGAACACCTTCCTAATATTGAGTT